>NW_010255992.1:0-24191 GCF_000690775.1 Eurypyga helias
CCGGAGTTAAACCATGACAGTGTGTGTATTTGTGAAAACAGATGGATTGGACTTTCAGGGAAAGTCAAACTTTTTGCTCTAAGTAGGGCGGTACCATTCATACTCATGTAAAACATCTACTCTTCTCTGGTGTCAGTGAAAAGTTTGGTAAATCTAGAAGCAAGACTAACGGTCAGTGATAAGGGAAAATTGCAGAAAATCTGATTCCAGTTTTTCTCATTTTTGTTAACAAAGGATCAGCCTGTGTGTGCTGGATATCTTCAGTAACTTGGTAGAACTTCATATACCCACCTCTGTACTTCTAAAGGGCTGTTGGGGATGCTGTTCTGTCCTGGGGCTGTGCGTACACAGTCATGGAGTAGTTGGAGAGAGCTGTGGAAGGACTCATGAAAGATCTTTCAAGGTAACGTATAAACTCAGCATTATTGTTTTATTAAATAATCTTTTAGCTTTTCCAGCTTTTGATCCCATTACAGTGGTGCTTTGTGTTGAGGTAAATAGGAACCTTGGAAACATGATGTGATGCTGCGTAATCAAGTTTTCCAAAACATGTGAATGAAACTGTCCTCAGTGTAGGAAACTGAGCTGGGATACATGAACAGACAGTCTGTGAGCAGGAGGTGAACTCATCTTTTAGAAAGGAGATAAGGTGCAAGCTAGATAGCTTTCAAAGTCTCAGGAGAGCTTTGAGTTTGACTTCTCTTTAGATGTTTCAAATACATTTTCTGCCTACAGTTTGGCAAGGAGTATGGTACTTAAGTCTGACCTCACTGTGCCGTAGGCAGTTGTTTTACTATTTTTATAGTCTTGGATTCAGTAAAAAATGGATTAAGAAGAAAAACAGAGAGGAAATCTCACTGTGGATTCTGGTATTCAGTGGCTCTAGGCAAGCAAGATGATGACGTAAAATTAGGATGCATGTTTAGGTTAGTGTTTTGGCAAGGTAAAGGGTCGGTTATCAAAGTAAAGATAGTAATTAGGTAAACTTCTGGTTTAATTTCTCTTCTAGTTTCTCATTAGATTTTGCCTTTGGCTACAGCCAACTGCGGCATGATTTTATGCTTTATCGTGTTGAAAAGGAGATACTGTAGTTTGGATGAAGGCTTTGGTGTGAACAGCCTTCTGGCAGAGAGAAGGCTCTCTGGGAAAGATGGATCCTGAAAGGGGTACTCCAGGACAAATCAGGTTTGTAGAAAACCTGGCCTGGTAATGCACCATGACCTTTTCTATGCTGTCTCTTGATTCTTGACTGTGTCTTGAGCTACAGCTCTGCTTTGGAGCTTAGCTTATGCCTGTTAAATGTAATTCTGTCAATCTTTTGCCTGACAAGGAGGGACAATGGAGGTGTCACAGCTTAACAGTTTTTCAGTTATTTCTCTGGCAGTTTCTTAAGTGGAAGGGCAAAAGTTGCTGAGAAGATGAAGCTTTGGAAATGTACCTGGAGCTGAAAGGAGCATTGAAGTGTATGCAAAGGTCTTTGGCGCTGTTGGAAGGTGTTGTAGGGGTGACCTGAGTTCAACTATGTATTAGTGTCATAGTTGGGGTTGCCTTCCATGAAAGATAATACTGAGTTATTGGAGGTTTTTCACCCTTTCTTAGTTAAAGCAAAAGCCCATCTCAAGCCTATTTGCAACGATGCTACTAAGCATGATGAGGCCTCTTTGCCCAGAGCTCTGCTCTTTTCTGAATGGGTTTATTTATGCCAAAAATGGATTATCCCAGTGTTGCCAGGGTGTGTGATGCACAGCGTGAAGAGAAATTCAGTATGCATACTATGGAGATAACTGTTTCTCTACTCATACTCTCTGTGGCTTCCATGCTTGCCTGGTGCCACCTCTCCCAGATTGTCATTGTAGCTGAATGCTTGGAAACACCTAAGGGTGTTTGTTACAGGTGTTTGGGTTTTGGTGTTTGGTTTGGGTTTTTTAATGCCTGTTTAGGTTGCCTGTGAATAGATGGCTGGTGGTTGGTCCTGCAGCTGTAGGTTTTACTCTTCTTGGGTGCCTGACAGGGAGCTTTCCCAGCCTAGAGCTAGCCTTACACTCTGCTGGGAGGGTGGTGCTCCTGAGCTCAAGAAACCTGAGAAGGAGAGACAGCTTTCCTGCAAGTAACAGATGGTTACTGTTTTAAATACAGGCAAGAAGAAATGATGGATTCCTACCTAACATGGAGTGCTGGGAGAGAAGGGAGGGTTTTCCTGGGGGGGAGTGGTGTCTGAAGGAGAAAGAGGTGAAAAGAGAGGGGAGGTGAGGGATGAAAAAGAGAAAAATTGATTGGAGCTCTTTCATATCCTACTTAATCACAGTCATATGTCAGGCTGTTTGAGAGGAGGAGGGAGGGGATGGCTTGTTGAAAACTGTAGCGTGCTGGAATTCTGTGAGTTGTGTGGTGTGGTGAGTCCTGTGGCTTGCTGCTGCCCTGATGAATAGAGCCTTTCCAGAGCTGCCAAGCCCAAAGCAAATGTGGTCAGGGTTTTATTACAAAATGTACCAAACCTTGGCATGGGGCTAATTGCATATAACAAGGAGTGTGCTGGAAACTCAGACCTGAAAGGTGACAAATGCAGAAAGTATTCTGTATCTGATTCTGGTGAAAGAAGTTTTGTGTAAGGGAATGTCTGTATGACTGTTGTTTTTGCTAATGAGCTCCCAAACATAGCTGCATGTTTTCTTGTTATTAGCTTGGTTAAAATAAATGTAGGTTTCTTGTTTTTTGTTATTTATTTCACAGCAAACAAAGAACAATTGCTATACAGCTGTAATAGCTGAAGTTCTCAAAGCAAGTGTATAGGTGCTGTCTTCAGAGTATCTGGTGCACGCATCCAGAGAGATGGTAAAATGGAAAGTTAAGAGGTTGCATATTAATAAAATACTGAAGTTGAGAGTTTGAAATTTGAACATAAAGGTTCCAGAGAAAGCAAAAATGAATTGTTGGCCTTGGCGAGAATATTCTGTTCAGTTTCCTCAGTAGCTGAGTGACAAATTTGTATATTAAGATGGGTGTTTCATCAAGGTTTACAGTTTACTGGGCATTTTTGAATCTTGTATTGGTCTTTGACATCAGCTGTAGTTAAGGTTTATGTCTGTGTCCATGGTGAGATACTGGATACTGCTTGTGCCTTTGGAAACCACTGGACTGCCAAAGATGAGAGGTAGTTCAAGAAGGGGTGGGAAAAGAAAAACCAGAAAAATAAAACAACTGACCAAAAATAAAACACAGGATGGGTATAAAACTTGATTTAGATGTTAAATAACACACAAGCTAGGCAATAGTGAAATGTGTTGTAAGAAATAAAAACAAATGCTGGAAAATACTATGTACATATTCTTTCTTTCTTTCTTGTAAAATTGGCAGCATCAACTTTTTTTCTTTCTTTTTCTTTTTGAAGAACAACTGCTTTTGAGTTGATGTTTTGTCTAGAAAACAAACAGAAATCCACAGTAAACGTTTTGGTTTTTGTTGTTGTTGTGGTGGTTTGTTGTTTTTGGTTTTGTTTTTTTTTTCTTCATAGGACATCTGATATTTCTAAAACTATTTCTCATCTGAATTATCGGGCCTGAAAAACATATTAGCTCACGTAATCCCCTTGCTGGTGGTGCAAGATTTGCTGTACAGTGGAGTATTATGGAGAGATAGGAACATTCAAAGTAGAAGCTTCCTGCATAGAACTGCCTTCATGTCAGTTTAGTTGCGTCTAATTAATTGCATCAGTTTGAGACAGTAATGACTTGTGTGGTGTGGGTTTGCGGAATTGCTCTGAACCTGGCAAGTCTGTGGCAGGTGAGTCCTGTCAGGTTTATCTTAGCTCCTTTCTATCGACAATAGTCTTTGTTGTATTATGTTCCTGCCAGTGGCATGGAACCAGCAAAGTTCCTTAGTCTCGACAAAGGTGTCAAAGCACTTTATTTCATAAAAATAGCAAGAGAGCTTTCCACTCTGAGCCAAATCCTTCAGTGTCAGCATTGATAGAGGTCGCATTGTCTTGGTTGGTTGGGGGAAAACAAGGGCTTGGTGAAAACTGGCCTGATCCATGCAACAAACATTGCCTTTTGGTCTTGAGGCTGCTGCAGTCTTTGTATATGCTCAGTGACTGTCTCCTCTGATGCACCAAAGCAGCAGGTTCTGCACTCTTGAAAATAACTGACTTGCCATCAAAATCTCCTTGATCTATCTCAATGATGCAGTAAAAATGATCCTGTTCTATTGTAAAAAAATGGGGGGTTGATAGTACAGATTCTTAATTGCTACAAACTCTTTAAATCCTATTACACATATAACAGTTGGAAACGGTTTTGATTTTTCTTGTAATTTTTATTTAGCTTTTGTTTGTATTTGTTATGCGTGGGTGTACACAGAGCCCCTGTGCAGAAACTCATAATTTAACATCAAAAATTTCCCAGCATGCCTGATCCAACTGGTATTTTCAGTCATAAAGAAATTTGCTCATTAAAAGATATTTCTGGGTTTGGCAATCTTTTAATTCTGCTTTTTGTGAGATCAAATCTCTAGTAGGAGTTAAAACCTCTACTTAAGAAAAAAAAAATCTTTCATGAAAAATTATTATAATAGAAATTGGCCATGCGATTTTAACAATTCTCTGCTTCCATTTTCAAGAGTCCTGGCTTGGGGAGGATATTTAGTGAACTAGAAATCCCTGAGACATTTGGGCTTTAGTACTTGTACTTTGACCTGGACAGGCTGGAGAGTTGGGCGGAGGGGAACCTAATGAAGTTCAACAAGGGCAAGTGTAGGGTCCTGCACCTGGGGAGGGATAACCCAATGCCCTGGTACAGGTTGAGGGCTGATCCTGCTGGAAAGCAGCTCTGGAGAGAGGGACCTGGGAGTCCTGGGGGACAATCAGTTGCTGTGGAAATACTGATACGGGCTTGACACGGTGTGCAGAATAAAACGTTATAAAATTGTCCCAGTGTAGAGATTTTATTTGAGTATGGGATGGTTATAATACCTACCAAAGCTTTTTATTATTTAAAAAATAAAATGCAGCAGGTATAAATCTAAAAGTTACAGGGTTCCTCCCCAAGAACTGTTCTTGCTGGTTTTAGCAGCATTACAGAGATCCCATTTTCACTCAGGCTGCTCTTGAATCATTTCTTAAATCTTTGAAGCCCAAACAAGACTTGTTTTCTTTGGCATGGAACATACACATGTTCTATTTTAACTTCATTTTCCACAATAAATAATCAAGATTTTTGTAGAAAGCTAGAAATAGATCATTTTGATATCAAAATGGCAGTATAAGTGTTGCAAAGATGCTGCCAGTTAGATATGAACGCATGGAGTTCTATCTCAAAGACATGGCTTAAAATAAAAGGAAGGGAAAGGACCACAGAATCAGAGAGAGAATCTCTCAAGATTTCTAAAGTGCTCAGTCTTCCAGGGTGGAAATTTTTGGTGGCTACTGACTATCATATTTCCATCTGTGCAAGTTAGTATTTTTTGTAGCCCTTAAAACCTCTGTCTAGAGCATTAATAACCTGATGGTCCTTCTGTTGAAGCTAGCAGGAAATCTGCACTCGATTCCAGCAGAGCTGACGTGTGCTGTGAGGGATGGTGCTTGTGCTAGTTTTAGTCGGGAAAGAGATAACTTTCTTCACAGTGGCTGGTATGAAGCGACGATAAATCATCTTCATTTGCACAGGCATAATGGTTGCACAGCAGACTGTAAGATTTTCTGGTGTCTAAAGTGGGCCTTCTTGCTACCTTTCTAGGAATTATTTGGAACAGACATCAGGGGATGCTAAATCTTGCAGTCATTAACCTGCGTTCCCTAGATGAACAGATGAAATGAGATATCTGGTGGGAGATGAACTGACATCTTTGAATTAATTTTTGAGCTGGGTGGTGGCCAAGTTCATCCTTCTGTTTTCCTTTCCACAGCATAAGACGTCAGCTTTTATGAATCCTTCTTAAATTAAATTTTAACTCTGAGGACGTTGTCCAATTTTGGAGGCTTCCTCTGAGGAAATGATGTTCCTCCTTGGTTCATGGTGCTAATAAGTACATTAAAAAAAGCATCATACAAGTAATGCTGTGATCCAAGCCAACAATAACACTGAGCAAGAGTGTTGTCATGAACTAACTGTATCAGAACAGTGGTAATAAGTTTATTACTTACAGACAGCATAAAATTTGAGAGATTCTCTTTACATTGCATCAGACAACCTTCCAACAAGGTCCTGTGACCTTGTATATCAGGGGCATGTAAAGGTGAAGATGAAGACTGAAGTGAAGATGGAATAGGGGTGTGAAGTAGATGGCTTTTGGGTTTGTGCATGAGGCAAAAGTAGGGGATATTTATGTCCTAGCGTTAGTTAAGTTCCCTTGTTAAGGAGCACTGAAGGTTGAAATATTCATATCCCTTTCTGAGATGATACTGTTGATGCAATACCAAGTCTGTATGTGACAGTTTGCACCACACCCAGGTATTCTACCTCTGTCCCAAACTTTTCATAAAGGGTATGTTAGAAGGAAAGTAAAGGTGACTCCACAGAGCAGTTTTGTCTGCAAGAATTCTGGATTTTTGCAAATGTGCCTATCATTGCTTCATAGTTCAAGAATCTTAAACGTGCATTTCAGATGAAAAGTGAACAGCTTTTAACATAAGCAACACAAGATTGTTCCTTGGCACTGTGTTAATGCACTAGAAGCATAAAAATAAACCTCCTGTGAAGTTAAAAGCCATGGAAAGGTGATTTCTGTTACAAATACCTCCTGTATGTTTTTATGTAAGATCAAATTACCAATGTCATACGTGTGAATATTTAATATATTTAGGAACAGATGTAGGTGGGACCACAGTTAGGGCAGGCACATAAGCTGGGCTAAGCTGGTGGTTAGGAATTCTGTAGGTCTGTAAGGGCTGCCCATAAAATGGAGTGTGCTTTAGGATCTCAGGCTTCCAGCTAGCTTGACATTAATTACTCAAGGATGAGGAGCTGTCAGCTTGGTTAAGTGCTGCTGGAGAAAGTTAAATTAAACATAACGATGTGGATTTCATCATATTCAAATACGTGGAGGGGGAAGAAAATGTTGTACAAAATAAGCAAACAAAATAACCCCAAACCACAGTGTAAGCTGTGCTAGGACATGAGGGAAGTGCTTTTGTTTTCTGAAGTTTGGGATGGAAAGTCAGGTATTTATCTTGGTGAGTTTAAACTTTTTAAGTGCATTCTCCTAATAATTTCTGCCATTGTATTAATGCATAAAAAAACAAGCTGTAAATGTCAAGGCATGTGCAGCATGGCGTTTGCCTGTGTCTCACCCAGATCAGAAGGTGCTGTGCAGGTGTCACCTGAGGGGACGAGAGTCAGTTGCAGTGGCCTTAAGACGTGTGGTGAAATTCCCCTGGGCTTCAGTGGGGCACAGAAGTGGTCCTTAAAACAACAGGAGCATGTAGCTTATTATTCAGCGTGCTGTCATGCTAGCTCACCAATTTAGAATACATCTCTGCGGTGTCACTTGAAACAGATTCCTTACTGTATGTGGTGTGTACTGAGTGACAAGCAGAAACCACAGAACGCCTCATCAGCTGGCATAATTCTCTCTGCTGATTAAATCTGCACTTCTAGCTATCCTGGCTGAGTAAGCAGACTTGTGGCAGAGCATGTGAAAACAGGAATTGCTTTGCTTTTTCTTATTATTTACCATTTGTGCTGATGCACTGCTTAGACCTGCTGCTCAAGGACCTCTTTGCTGCACTGTTCAGGTTACTCTACAATGTGGTGTAACCGTGGCCCTTGCCCTGAAGACCCTGTAGGAAAATGTCCTTCTTCGCTCTGTTTGCAGGGCTGTGAGTGATGTATAAGCAGACGCAGACTGCCAGATCGTTCTTCCCTCTGTTTTGTGAGGAAAACCTGGGTAAAGTTCACTGACCTGTATTAGAGTCAGTCAGATAAATACTGGCTAATTCACTACAAGCATTGCTTCAGCTAAAACCAGGTTTGTTGGACAGTTTTGCCTAGATGACAGGTGATGATGCTGTAACAAAAACTGCCATGCCAGTAGAGTTTGGCTTAGATGCAGTTAACCACTTCTGCCTTCCTTTTCCAGCTAGGATAGTTATGGCTCGAAGCGTGCAGCACTGGCAGTTTACGGCCAGATGTTTAACTGTCGCCACTGCGGAGAATGGCAGGTTGTTACCGCGGGGGCTGGCTGGAGAGGGGCACAGGGAGTGAGAAGGAGACTGGGGGTTAGAAATAACCTGCCGGTGGGGATCTTTAGAGCCTTTAAGTAAACACGGCTGGAATGAAAACAAGGTGGGTTGTTTTTTTGGTGGGGTGTTTTTTTTTTCTTTTTCCTTTGGATGCCTGTACAGCATCCAAGCACAACATTGCAGGCTGAGCTGCATGCTCCCTTTCAGAAAGGCACCACAGTGCAGGAGATCAGGATCATGAGTCTGATTCAGTGCTGGCTTTGTGCACAGTCCCGACCTTCTATGTCAGTTGTATTTTTGCACTGTGGCCATGAAGGGTGGAATAAAGAAGGAAAAAATGATAGCAATCATGGAGGTTGGGGAAATAGGTGGTATGATAGCAGTGAACTGGAATGACAATGTTTGTCTTTAATTTGAATGATAGTGCCTTGGGTGTAATAGAAAGTAATAATAAAAAAACATACTGGAGGTCTTGTTATGCTTTGGGGTTTAAAAAACCTCCCTCTCTTAAAATAGAACCTTCCTCACTACTTAATCTGAAAAGAAGGGGTTTAATATTAATAGCCTGCCTTTGTTTTAGTAAGACTCATACTTTACACGTCTCCACATTGAGCAGGTATGACTGTATACATGGGTATCTTGCTAAAAAGCTATATAATGTCATGTCACTGACAAATTTAAAGTTCTTTTACTTATGCAGATCTTGCATTGAGTATAAATGTGGTTATACACTTTTCTGTTTGAGAAAGGGGTCAACAAATGGGCTTTGGGTTTGGAACAGAAGGGGTAAAGATAGTCAGTGGGGCTTGGAGGATGTTTGTTTCATCTTCGTGGGTCAGCACCTCTGTAAATTTGTGCCAGATGTTGGATGCTTATTGCAGAAGTGCCATGTTGTGCCAGCACACACACTTGTTCTCAGGAAAGCCTGGTCAGAAAGGTAGAAGCCTTGCTTCCTTTCCATACAAGATATCAATTCCTAGCATAGTGCAGGATCACACTGTGTAAGCCTTTTACTACTTGTTGTGCCATGTTGTTCAGGAGCTGTGACAATCAAGAGAGATTGTCTCTATCCCTTCATCTATCCTGCTTTGGCTTGGGGGAGTTTGCCAGTAAACACTTTACGCAGCTTTGTAAGAGCTTCATGCCCATGCATCTTGAGCTGATCCAGCTCTTGTTTTAGACGGGTGTAACTCCTTCTCCAAGTGCTCCACTGACCTGGGAAGACTCAGTGCACATTAGAGGTCTACACATGAGGATCAACTTACAGATCAACCCTCATTTCAAATACTGTTTCATTGTCTGTTTTTTTCTTTTTGCCCTTTTTTTTCTTTGGCAGGGGATGGAGGCAGGTAGATGGAGGCAGGAAAAGCAGAGGTTTCAGCTGCCTGCAAATCTAAACCCTTTCACACATAGTCATAAAATCATAGAATGGTTAAGGTTGGAAGGGACCTTAAAGATCATCTAGTTCCACCCCCCCTGCCATGGGCAGGGACACCTACCACTAGACCAGGTTGCTCAAAGCCACATCCAGCCTGGCCTTGAAGACATCCAGGGATGGGGCATCCACAACATCTCTGGGCAACCTGTTCCAGTGCCTCACCACCCTCTCTGTGAAGAATTTCTTCCTGATATCTAATCTAAACCTCCCTGTTTTCAATTTGTACCCATTACTCCTTGTCCTGTCACTACAGGCCCTTGTAAAAAGGCCTCTCCCAGCACCCTTGTAGGCCCCCTTCAGATACTGGAAAGCTGCAATGAGGTCTCCTTGGAGCCTCCTCTTCTCCAGGCTGAACAAGCCCAATTCTTGCAGCCTTGTGTGATAGTGATGTGGGGACGGATGCCTCTCATTTGCTTTGTCTCGCAGAGAGGAAGTTGCAATATGCTTAACCATGGTGGATTTTGGTCAGTTCCTTCATCAGCGTTACAACCCAGCATGGTGTGTTACATCCGCTGCTGCCCACTGGGGAGCTGGGAACAAAAGCAGCCTCAAAGTACAGAAACATATTTTTAAAGGGGGAAAAAATCTCAAAAGGTGAGGGGCCTTTGGCTTAAGCACTGTATTTTTATAGGCTTAGGGTAGGTAGGGCGTGAGGACCACAGTGGGCTCCACACAGGAGAAGCTGGAAGGCACTCCTCAGTAAAGAGCTGTGAAGGTAGGAGCGCCCTGCAGAAGTTGTTTGCCCCCACAGTGGCTGAATTCCCATGTGTTTGTCCCTGTGTATATAGCCAAACTAGTAGTGTAGCTTTCTGAAACATCCACTCTAACACCTGTTCTAACATAACAAGCTTTAGTATGTTTTGCAGAAAGTTAAACTGTGAGGTTAGTGAAGAAAGAACAGAACCTTTCTTTTAGTTTACTCCCAGCAACTATAAGCAAATAATGAGAGTCTATTAGTAACAAACCATATTCTATTTAGTGTATAAATGCTAAATGGAGAAAATCGCAAGGAATTGTGACTTGCTAACGATGTACACAAATTACTTTGAACAAGAGATGTGATGTGCAGCCTATATTTCAAAATGTATGGGTTCACAAAATGTCACTGGTGACATTATTATATACTTGAGCAATTCTTCTAAGGTTTAAGAGACGTTGACTAGTTGTTAATATGAAAAGCCCCATTTTCAATTACTGTTTTCTTTTCCAAGCAGATATTAATGTATTGGTTATGCTCATGTTTGAGGAAAGCAAAATTTCAGCTGCCATAAGCACATTAAGTCCGTAGCTAGTAGCTCAGGAATGCTGCTATTGGCATGTGCTCTTGAAACCTTATTAAGAAAGAGGAGAGTTTGCTACAATCATTAGATTTAATGAATAAAATCTTCCTGGGACTTTGTGCAAATGGTAGATTGTCAAGAACTATATGAAATTTGTGAGAGATGTGAGAAATGGATTGTATGGCCTAAAGTCAGAGCCACTCTTACAGAATTAGTTTGCTTTTCCTCCAGAGATTAACACTTAGCAATTCTGGGCTAAATTTCAAGAAGAGTGAACTCTAACCTGTGCATTTTCCCTTTGCTTGTTTTTCTTAACCTGGAAACAGCCTTAAGAGTGTTTGCAATAAAATGCCAGGATAAATAAAATTAAATAATCCATTTTCAAGCTTTGGGAACTACTCTCTTCGGTTTGTAAAGAAAGCTAAAAATATCTCCTGTACTCAGCTGGCATTTGAAGGCTTGCTCAAGTGCAGCTTGTGCACTGTCAGGTGTGCCTAGGTATTTTAGGCTTTAGGTGCGTGCCCCTGAAGAAGTGCCCTTGCCTTTCCCAGATGAGTTTGCTCATACGAAATGCTAGTGGAATCTGCTCCTGAGTGAGCAAACGTGCTTTCGTTTACTGTGTAAGACGGGAGAGCTCCAGTCCACTGCTCTTCTCTCCTGCCATCCCTGTCCAGGAGGAAGTCTTTGTCCCAGCACAATTGTGATTCATATTTATCACCCAAAAGTTTTGTTGGTGGTTTTGTTTGTTTTTTTGTTTTCTCAGATATGGAGTATAAAATCAGTACCAGAAAGAATGCTTACAATAATGGCTATATGAGTAGCACGTGTGGAAGTGCATTTTAAGGGAAGCTTTGGGAAGTGTACGTCAAGTTGCTGCGTTGTCGAAATTTGAACACCCATTGAGCTGAAAGCTTATGGTATTATAGCTGGGTTGTAGTCTTGATATGAGATGTGTGTGTATGTCCATTTTAATATGAATGTTGTTAGTTTGCTCCCTTAGAACTAGAGGAATCCCTTCTAGGCCTGAGGTCATGGTAGGCTGGACCAACCCCAGGGCAGGGAGAGGGACATCCAAGCTTGGACGCACAGGGAATCAGGGTTCTACCATGTATTTCAACACAATCCTGCTGTAGTTTTGATGTGGCCTTTGACTGTTTTTATAATAAAAGTATAGCAAAGTAGCTTAAAAGCTGCCAGCTTTAAACAGTTGGTTTTAGTTCTCATGCTTTTGTCTTGACTATTGTTCAGGGGATACGTACAATTTGAATCTGATATCAAGCGGGATATGTACAATTTGAATCTGATATCAAGTGTTTTGAGATGCTGAATGTGCTGAGAAAAGGCCATGCTGCTGCTTTACAAGGTCTAAGAAGTAAACACATACATGCAGGTTTTCAGGTGACTTAGTTGTTACTTGCTGAGACATTCCCGTGGTTGTAAAGACTTACAACTTGCTTTTCATTAGTGTTTTCTATCCTGCTTGTCAATTTTAAGCTAGATTATTTTTGAGGTATGATTTTGTTCTTTAATCATCCTAAGGTGTTTGAGGTTTTTTTTCTACATTTCACAATTTTCTAGTGCATAAGAACTTGAAAATGAAATTGAGTAGAAAATCATTGTATAAGCTACTGTGATCCTCATTGTTCTGCTTTTGTTGCCCTTTCATATAGAGAACTGATTCTGTGATCCTGGACATCCTGGGTAGGTAAACAAGGACAAAAACCACTTGGGTTGTTTTCACTTATGTAGGTGGTTCTGTTTCAATTGACCTATTATGAAATAGGTCCTTTTTTTCCATACAGTTTCAAAATCAGTAAGCTCCCAGGAGTGAAATGCACATGGAAGAAAGGAAAACACTGCAGAAAAAAACTGATGGTCCATATCCTTGCTTTCTGATTATCTTTATCTCAGCTTTTTATCTCTTGGTCTCAAAACTGGAATTCAGCAACACCTAAAGACTTCTTAGCTTGGACCTGCCTGCCTCTTAGCTAACTTTCTTCACTGAAATCCCTCAACTGCCAAAGCTACTGTCTGATTCAACAGGGCCCTGGGTATATGAATACCAACTCATGCTGTAAATAAACAGCACAATAATAAGCTAGGTTATGATCTTTCAGTGCTAATTTAGATTTTACATTGGAAAAATTATAAATCGTGAATGAAACTTGCATTTGAAAAAAAACCTTTTTTTCCCTCCCTGAGGCAGTACCTATTTAAATGGTTTAATATACATACATTCATCATGAAGTTAGAAATTCTGAAAGAACTAGAAGAATAAAAGCTATACTCTGCTAAAGCATAAGGGGGACCATGGAAATGAAAGCTTTGTACATTTTAATTTATCTGAACTGGTTTTCTTAGAAATTGAGTTAATTTTTAAATGCAGAAGAAGTCTAAAGAAAACCAAGCCAAGTTAATATTACTTGTCTGAAGTTTTTCCTAATCACAAGATTTCTCACCTGGTGTACTTGGAAAAAATGTGTGTGGCTCATTCACCTGTGACTCAGTAATACATAAAAGCATGTTAACTGGATTTAGCAACATTTCTCTTTGAGCAATGAGAATGAGTCAAAATAAAGGTTTGATAAAAGTATAAACAACTGGAAAAGTTGAACTGGGTTAGGAACTAGTATGTCTTTGGTTAGAGGAATCTGCTTTTTCTTTTTTTTTCAGTCTTGGAATGTATAATCGTTTTTAACCTTTATTCTTAATATAAGTCATAATGTACTTCATAGAGAATCCTGTTTGTTTCTTTTTAATAAACTTGTAGCAGTGTAAAAAGCATCTTTACACCATTAGGAGTTTCGGATGCCATTCCCAGCAGCAGTTTGGATACTGAGGATGCCACTCCTGGGTATGGGTCCACAGACACTCTGATGACAAGCAGGAGGGAGTTCCTTTTCATTTGGGACAATTACAGTATAGTTCTAGCATTTGTATCAACTACATCTACTGTTCCCCACCCCCAAATTTTGATTAATTAAGGAATTAATGTTAAAAGAGGGGGTCACTCAGAGGTTAAATTCTAACACACTTTAGTTGGTTATGTGCAAGCATAGAGATGACTTAGAATTTTTCTCTTAGCAGTTATTTCATTGGGAAGCGTGGTGCTTGTAGGAGCACTTCACATGAGATGGCAGATGCTAGCTGCAGTAGCTCTGAGACACCCCCTGTCCCAAAGAGGTTTTCTTATTTTCAAGGAGGACCAGATTTTAAGAGATGTTGTAATAGGAGCAAGACTACTTCAGTACTGTGGGCTTCAAGATTGTCTTGTTTGAGAAGGGTAGTAGTTTAATGAAGGAGTAACTTGATGGATGGCTGCTTCAATGGGCAGCTGTTACACAGATTAGAAAGATCATCTGTTCCAATAAGAAAAAACAAAATGTAGCAGTACTTGAGAACATTGCTTCTTTACTTCTTGATTGAAAGAGAAGCGAAGTGGTGGAGTCACCATCCCTGGAGGTATTCAAGGAACGTGTAGATGTGGCACTTGAGGACATGGTCTAGTGGGTATGGTAGTGTTGGGTTGATGGTTGGACCAGATGATCTTGTAGGTCTCTTCCAACCTTAGTGATTCTGTGATTCATTATTGCCTCCCTACAGGTTGTATTAATTAAGAGAGTAAACCCAAGAACAAGGTCAGGCATTTTTTCCACCTGGAGAGCTTGATGGTAATAATTAGATTTTTGTCTAGATCTGTCTTTTGCTCACGTTTCTTATTAAGTTTGTTAAGGGAGAAGTGGCCTGTGAACAGCAAAGCATCTGATTCCTTTTCCTGTGTTTCTGTGATTGCCTCCCTACAGGTTGTATTAATTAAGAGAGTAAACCCAAGAACAAGGTCAGGCATTTTTTCCACCTGGAGAGCTTGATGGTAATAATTAGATTTTTGTCTAGATCTGTCTTTTGCTCACGTTTCTTATTAAGTTTGTTAAGGGAGAAGTGGCCTGTGAACAGCAAAGCATCTGATTCCTTTTCCTGTGTTTCTGTGAGCAATGCTCATCTTCAGAGAGTGTACTGAACACTTTGACTCTAGGAAAATTAAATACAAAAGGTCACCCGGTCATATATTGTGTATCATTCACAAGGCCTAGTAGTGCTGGTACTCTTTTTATTATAAGAACTGTTTTGCCACCTAACGTGTTTCTTTACCCCAGTGCCTTCATTTCCCTGTATTTCACTGCTTTTCATTCAGTATATTCAGGCTTGGGTTCCCTAAAACTAGAAAATTTCTACTAGTTACTGAATTGGGAAGGAAAGATGCAATAAATAAATAAATTCCAAGACATTTGAAAAATCCAGTTCTGCCAAATGTTGAGCACGCTTTGTGAGGAGTTTGGTGCCCTCAAATCCCTTGCTATCTAGAACAATTAAATCACTTAATTCTTTGCTTAACAGCATGCCAGAAGAATATATTAAGAATGCATGTATAAATGTTACGATTTTGTTATTTGCAGATAAGCAGACAACATGGCTTCCTTTTTCCACAGTGCTTTCCACTTGATGCTAATTGTAGAAATAAAGAAAAAAGTAAATCTATCTTTGTTAGTTTCTTGGAGGAAAAAAAAAAATTGCATTTAATTCTGGTGTTTCTGGGCTGTCAGTCTTTACAGAATTCTAAGACAAAACACTTAGTAATGGCAGGAAGACTCTTCCACAAAAACAGGCTTTGCAGATATCTTGGTTTTCGCTTGTGGTGTCTGTAATTTTCTCATTGATTTAAAAGTTCCATAATTGTTTTTTCTATGAAAATACCTGCCTTCATATTTCATCAAGTATGGCAGCTTTTGCACTGGGAACCTTTTATTTTGGTGCAAACATCATAATCCATGGGTTTAAAGTGATGAATTTTGTTTAGTCAACATTTAGGAAATGATTGCTCATAGGAGGAGTGTCCTCCTCAAACAAGACAATGTGAATTATAAACTGGAAGGTCTCTTTTCTGCTCCAATTTTTTTCTCAAACATATTTAATCCATATGATTAAAAGGTGAAAATGAATTATTTGTACATTGTTGAAACTTGAGAGCACAGCCAGACTGAAATTATCCAGAGTTTTGGCAGTACCATGAATTCAATAATAAACTTTTTGTAAAGCATTCATACAGTACCTGCTTTATCATTAATGTTTCCTCATGAGGGATTTCAGTTTTGAATGTCTATTGTTTTGTGTAATTTATGCCAAAAGGGAAAACCACTACTTGATGTTTTGGACAGAGAAATTCTGTAGGATAGATATGCTGAAAGAAGCTTCCCTTGTGTGTTCATCTGATGGAGAAATATTGAAAGATTGGACAAGGTGGCCTTTGTAAGGCTCAATTTGTGTGAACTGCAGTGGTGGTGAATGAGCAAAACTCAAGTGGACACAAAGGACACTGAGAGAGCCAGTGAACAGCTTTCTGGCACCTTCAGTGCCAGTTTCACGTTTCCTCTGAACCCTTCATCAATGCCTACTGTGCATGTTTCCCTCCATCACAATTTAACCCTAGACAGCAAGTAAACATGACACAGCCACTTGCTTCCTCTCCACCAGTGGGATGAGGGAGAGAATCAGAAGGGTAAAAGTGAGACAACCCGTGGCTTGAGATAAAGACAGTTTCATAGGTAAAGCAAAAGCTGTGCTTGCAAACAAAGCGAAACAGGGAATTCATTCACCACTTCCTATCAGCGGGCAGGTGTTCAGCCATCTCCAGGAAAGCAGGTCTCAATCACATGTTTCTTGGGAAGATAAATGTCATCACTCTGAACATCTCTCCCTTCCTCCTTCTTCCCCCAGCTTTGTATGCTGAGCATGATGTCATATTGTATGGAATATCCCTCTGGTCAGTTGGGGTCAGCTGTCCTGGCTATGTACACTCCTAGCCCACTCACTAGTGGTGTGGTGTGAGGAGCAGAAAAGGCCTTGATTCTGTGCAAGCACTGCTCAGCAGTCACACAGGGATGTTTTTGTTATCAGCATTGTTTCTAGCACAGATCCAAAACACAGCCCCATACTGGGTACTATGAAGAAGATGAACTCTGTCCCAGCCAAAACCAGCACACCTGTTTTTCCTTAGATTGATTTGCTTATAACATCACATTGTCCTCCTGCTAGTCCTGGCCAAATTACTGTTGTTATCAGCCACTTTATGCAGGCTATTGACCAAGTTCATACAGAAATCTTTGAGTATTTATACAGAAACAAAGTCTCTGCTTTTTGTGTGAACCTCCAAGATTACAAAGTAGTCTGTGTAAGAAAAAGCATGTTCTCTTTGAATTCAGGAAGTTAAAAGGAACGTTCCATTTGCTAAAAAGGCTCGTGTATATTTAAAGATCGGATTTACTCAAGACTAGATCAGTGAAATGGTTTGGATGATGACAGTAATTAGTCAAGCTCCTCATCTATAGTAAACTGTCACATACAGTGGTGAATGTGGACCGTGAAGAAATGGCTGCATTTTGTTTGCTTAGTGAACCAAAACCAATTTTCACGATACCTGGACAGGCAACATTTTCCTCCAGCATTGGGATACCAGGTGGTATTAAGCTCACGTGAGAGGCTTTTGGTTTTCATAAGTAATTTTCTCAGTCCTCATGTATTCATTACTCATAGAGCTTCTTCGTTATTCATGGTATCAGAGCTAGAGTAGATTATGTTTGTGTCGCACTGTCTAGAAGGGATTTGTCATTTTACTTTGTACAGGGCAAACGTTCCACATCTAAGTGCTGCTTCATTGACACTGCAGCTTTCTGTATTTTTTGGCAGTAGTTTGGTGTTACTAATTCCATCCGTTAACAACAAGGATATTACTCTTGTCCTAGAAGATGAAATTTTGCTGAAATTTCTGAAAATAACATTTGCATCTCCTGATGCAGGCAGTAGCACAACCTACGGGATAACACAATTAGCCCGTATGTGATCCAGCAAGCATTGTGCAAACTTTGACAAACCTTGTGTAGTTTTGATAGAAAGGAAGGTAGTGAAGTGCTCTAGCAACTCCGCTCTGACCTTCCTCCTTAATCTAGCTGTACAGTTTGTTCCTACAGTTAAATTGTTCAAGCCGTACAATATTTTTTTTCTGATCTTTATACTGCCGCCTGTCTTCCCATCTGTTTTTGACGTCTTCTCTGCTGCAGTTTTTCTTATCAACAGTGCTCCTTTCCAGGATGTATTTCCAGTCTGTGAGTATGTAAAGGAACTGAGTAAACTCTCCTTTCAGTGCTTGCTCATTTGCAAAGGTAATTCACTTTGCCCGAGACATGTTTGCTTTTGCTTAGCATGTGATTAAATTTGACTTGGGTATCTTCCCGGAGATCAATTGCTTGGTTTAGCTGTTGTTTTTTCCCTAAATGTCCCAGGGAAACAGTGTTGCTGATTTCCCTCTCATCCCCCCTTCCTCCCCCAGCTTCATATCACTCATGCGATATCAAAGCAAACTTGACATTCAAATAGGATAATGTTATCGGTTTCATGTCGTACTGTACTGGACACATTCTTATTCATTCTACTCTTGTCAGCAACAGCAAGTCTACCAGTCTGTAAGTATTCAAGACAATGTAATAAGTGAAAGAGAAGAATGATGTGCCTTTTTCTTCCTTATCTGTATAAACAAAACCTTTTCACTGTTGATGCAATGTTAACTTTCTTTTGTAAAGATTAAAAATGCGGGTGTTGCCTAATGGATCTAACCTTATAACTTCAATTGACTTTTTTTATTTTTCTTTAATTATTCATGCAGTCAAAGAAAGTGAGACCAGAATGGTTGGTTGAAAAAGATGTCTGATCCTCCTGTATATCACAGGCTATTGTGCTTCTTCCACTTACCCTGTATTGAGATGATAAATTGTATGTGAGCAACATGAATTTCTACTTTGTCACTATATATATATTCTGGAAAGGTTTCTGTTTCTGAATCTCTTTGTATCAAGAGCTGAAAAATCCAACACGACTGGGTTTTGTAATTTAGTTCATTGATTAATTACCATCTCTGTAACTTTTGTCCATAACTGAGATTTGTGTGTGTGGGTTTTGGGTTTTTTTGGTGGTGTGTAGGTTTGGGTGGGTTTTTTTCTGTTTTGTTTTTGGGTTTTTTTGTTTTGTGGGGTTTTTTTAATGCCTTCCTCAGATGAAGTAAAGTTGATGTTTTCTTCCAATGGAGGCACTTGAAAACTGCAGTAAAGTCTGTACTCAGAGGTCATCTGTGAGTTAAACAAATTGAACATTTAATTACTTCAAATAATTTTTCTGTGTTATTTCCAGTTAAAAAAATTTAATTTAAAGGCGGGCCACAAAATTTTAAGCTGATTTTGATATTAGCAATGCTGCATGTAGAAACACTTCAACTTGGTGTTGAAGAATACTGGGCTAATACATGTTCTTGCACAGCCTTGATACAGATGTTGCTAGTAGAGCTTAGTTCTACGTGGGTGATGACTCTGAGGTCAGCCAGTCTTTTGAATGTGTGCTTACTAGTTATTTTTAGTGTCAACTTTTTTATCAGAATTTTGGATAGCACAAAGTGAAATTCCTCACAAATATTTATGTGCATTATTTGTTAGCCCTTACTTGATCCAATTAATTTGTTGTACTCATGAGAGAATGAAACCTACTTTGTTTCACTGGATCATTTTTCCTTAAGTCCATGATGTCTGTCACTAAATAACTGTTCATTGGTTTGGTATCAATTGAATCCCCTAAAAAAGTTTCCTTTCCTTGTCTGGATCAATGTCAGATTATAAATGGCTTGTACATTGCATGGGTTGTCCTTTCTTGAATGTTGACACTATTAACTCTTTCAGGTTTTTGGAATGTCCTTGGTATGATAGACCTTATTAAAAGGTCTACTAAAAAAAGGTCTACTCTGTGCTCTACTAATAAACCAGAGATCACATTATCCAAGCCTGTTAGGATTTATGCCACATGCCATCAAGGCCTGTTTATTCATAGTGAGAAATGAACAAGTGGTACCTCTTCTTACTGTGGTAGCAGTGTAATATCTTGCTGTTCTGGTACAGTGTACAGTTAAGGACTATCAGTACCTGATTAGAATAGTGCCTTCTGTCTTTATGTAATCTACATGTTAGAAATCTAATGTGTTTTCTGTGTTGTTGTTAGATCACGTGTGTCTTGTAATGTTGATAATCATTGTGCCCAATACCCTTGAAAAAGATCTTACTATCCTTGGCATTAATAAGTAGGATCTTTTTTTCATTTTTTAGCTTCACTATTTTGACTTGCTGTAATTCATCTAAGCCTTACCTAGAAGTCAAGAGGGATTGGTGTGCCAGCCCTGGATCTGGAACCCTTGCCCAGATGCTTGCTGTACAGGGAACAAATCAGGCCCCCACATCCCAACCTGTGAGTGCTTCTGGTCTTCTGCTTCTTGGTCATCAGTCTGAGAAGGAAGAAGCTATACCTGCAGCACGAAACACCCTCTCTACTGTCCAAAGCCAACTAACCTATTCTTCTTTGCCCACTCTGCTTTCCCAAACATTATAACTTTCCACATTACTGTCATATGAATTATCCCAGCAGGTTTCAGTAGCAATAAGTAAACTTTAGGGACATATGACTAATTAGTTAACAGAAGTGTTTTTTTCTAAATAGGATACATAGCTACTTTTTTCTTTGTAAACTGGCCTTTTATGGACAGGGAGCACTGGCCATGAATACTGATAACTGAAACCAAGTAATTTTCCAGAATATGACCTGGTTTTAATGTTACAAACCAAATCTGGTGGTGTCTCAAGCACCATGTGCTGTGAGCCTCTGGATCCCAAGGAATGCAGACACTGACTGTGCTTGCCATCTTGGGACAGGCTCTAAAGGATAAACTTGGTGTTGAGCAGTGCTTACTTAGAGCTGGAACCTGAAGGCCAGACACTGGTTTCTGTGGACCCATGTCCGACTCCTAATTCTCCATCTAGTCCAACTGTTCTATCCTAACTTAACTCCTTCAGGGTACATGTAAATATATGCAGAGAAACAGACCCTTTTACAAGGCTTCTGTCTTCAGTAGCATGAGAAATGGGAGTCACGTGAAAAAGAGAAAACACTCCAAATCCAATGACTTTCACTTAAGTCTCTGTTCTTTCTTTTGGAAGTCCCTGGCAGGGTCCCTCACTGTCCAGAGCAGGTCTGTTCTTACCTTGTTAGGGTTTATCCTGAGTTAGTGAAATTGATTCTGTCCTTCTATTTTATCTACTTTAAAAATCCTCTTTCAAGAGGCTCCCTAAAGAGTCTCAGCAGCTGACCCGAGCCTTCTGCCAGTAAACCCTGTTGCCACAGGACCTTTTCTTTGTAATGCTTCAGCTGCATCTCTTCTTGCCAGGTGCCAGAAGATCAGATTCCTGATTTGCAAGCACCCAGTAACACAAAGTAATTAACAAACTTAGAAGAGGTAGTGGTGGCTGTCAGGGAGTACCTTAGGAAAAGGGAATTTTACCAGGCTTTGTTTTGCCCTGTGGAGGAGCAAAGCTTACCTAGATACAGGTTTTGCAATTACATGAAACACTATTAGTCCATTTCAAAAAAAATAAATATTTCCCATCTTTGAACATTTCTCAGTCTCTTTTCCCTTTGCCAGCATGACAGTTTCAGTCCCCTTTTCTTCAGTGCTAAGATTCTTGGCATTAGAGATTCTGCCTTCTGATGTAGCTTAAGGAAATCTTTGAAGTAAGGTACATTAGCATATAAACTCTGGAACTCTTTGGTTGCACTTAGGTCAGGATAATAAATGTTTGTTCAGGTGCCCTGTCTTAGGCAGTGAGTGTTTTCTGCCTTGTCACAATACATTAGCTATTATGCCATATTTTTGTTAAAACACTTGTCATATTTTTCAGACATGGGCTTATTATTCGTATTTTCTGTTCCCCCAAATTATATATCTTGAATATGCTTTTGATCTTGCTAACTTGAAGTCAGAATGAAAGTGTTCCTTGTGTGCATATGAATGTCTCCCTTGGTTGGGGAGGGAGTCTTCCCTAACTGGCAGAGGAAATGGGTCAATCATCTATCACTTCACGGTGGTAAAGATGCTGTGAGCTTTACCTCTTGCTGATTCTGATAAAATGCTTGTTCCAATTGCATGGCAAGCAACCATGTTTGGTAGCTGGTATCTAGTAAGTCATGTTTTTGTAGGGCTGCCCATATGGCCTGTACCTGGACAGTGAATCTGAAGTGCTCTAAATATTGTGAATTTACTGTGTGTTGATGAATTGTACAGTTGCTTGTAACATAGGCAATAAATTTGATGTGTAGATTTTTTTTTTTATTAATTGCATGTACATAAGCCATCTGTGCAGTGATTGTGCATGAAATACGGTGCAAGACCTGTTCTCCAGGACGAATGGCCAAAAGAGTGTTTTCTGCTGGAAGGAAAAAATAGTTTGGAAAATGAGAACGCATTTAAACTAGCTGGAAAGTGCAATAACTTCATGTTTTTTTGCAAGCAGAAAGGGTACGAACAGAGTGATGCTGTATGCACACAGAAGTTTTAAAAATATATTTTCTTAGAGAGCTTACTAGGGAGAGATGATATTTCCTATGTTTTGTATGTGTGGTTTTATATAGGATTTACTTTCATATTTTAATAAAATTAAACCATGCTGGGAAAAGTCAGAATAAGAATAGTCCACAATAGGAAGTCTGTAGGACGTGTGCACGTGTCAGAGGGACTCGTTCATTTGCTTTTCCTGGTTCTGCTGCATTTATGCGCTCATTTGCAATACTGCATTAATGTAGGGGTTTGGAGTGAATTATAAAAGGAGTGGATAACAGCTTGCTTTGGCTGTAAAGCTGCACTCTCATAGTTTTGGCAGTAGGTAAAAAGGGCTGATTAGGAGAATCTATTTCCTGTATGTTCAAATATAAACCAGATACTCAGTCATGCAAAAGTAATTTGTTGTTTTCCAAAGACTTTTTTTTTTTCTCCCAATATGCCCTGGTAGTTTAAATGGAAAACTGGGCAATGTGTTAGTCCTTAGACACACAATAAGCATCAAGAAAAGGTGATTGTATTCTTTCCCTCCTTGCTTTCTTCCATACTTCTGCTCTGTGCTCTCTGTGGATTCTGCACCTGGGTTGGGGCAATCCCAAGCACAAGTACAGGCTGGGTGGTGAGTGCATAGAGAGCAGCTCTGAGGAGAAGGACTTGTGGGTACTGGGGGATGAAAAACTGAACATGAGCCAGCAGTGTACGCTGGCAGCCCGGGAAGCCAGGCGTATCCTGGGCTGTATCAGGAGAAGGGTGGCCAGCAGGTCGAGGGAGGGGATTCTGCCCCTCTGCTCTGCTCTTGGGAGACTCCACCTGGAGTGCTGGGTCCAGCTCTGGGGCCGCCAACATAAGAAGGATATAGATCAGTTGGAGCAAGTCCAGAGGAGCACATGAAGATACCCAGAGGGCTGGAGCGCCTCTGCTGTGGGGACAGGCTGAGAGAGTTGGGCTTGTCCAGCCTGGAGAAGAGAAGGCTCTGGGGAGACCTTATAGGACCTTCCAGTACCTGAAGGGGCTACAAGGAAGCTGGGGAGGAAATTTTTACAAGGGCCTGTAGTGACAGGACAAGGGGTAATGGGTTTAAATTGAATGAGGGGAGGTTTAGGTTATATGTAAGGAAGAAATGTTTAATGGAAGGGGTGGTGAGGCACTGGAAGATGTTGTCCAGAGACATTGTGGAGGCTCCATCCCTGAATGTCCTCAGGGCCAGGTTGGATGATGCTTTGAGCAACCTGGTCTAGTGGGGGGTGTCCCTGCCCATGGCAGGGGGGGTGGAACTAGATGATCTTAAGTTCCCTTCCCATCCAAACCATTCTGGTTCTGATTGTTTCTGGCTTTAAAAAGCTGAGATACCCTGATGATCATGTTAGTGCTTTTAATCTTTCAAAGCAGGAGTGAAAATGCAATTACTGTACATAAATATATAAAGAAGTATTTCAGGTTTCCTATTATTTTTAGAAGTGAAGAACTAATCTGTAGCAGTAGGTGGTCTGTATTCTGACTGTTGATGCTTCCAATTTTTTATTGTCATCTCTTTGAGTACTTACGTTATCATTGATATTTAGAGTGATCACCTTTTTTTTTTTTTTCCTAAGTCCAGTGTGTAAGGCCTCCTTTTTAGCGTTGGTCTTCTCTGGGCAGGCTTAGAGCCACTGCTGTTTTTTGTTCTCACGCTGGTGAAGTGGTGGTTGCCCTCAGGAGGGAGGGCACGTTGTGAAGAACTTTGGTAAATAGGTAAGAAATGTGTTCAGGGTGAAAGTCAGTTACATGGTGATATATTCTGCTGCTTTTGTTGTGTTTGCGAATTATGTAAGAGGGTTTTGTATGACA
>NW_010255992.1:24218-57900 GCF_000690775.1 Eurypyga helias
CAGGGAATCTGTTTCCTAATGAGGCTTCTTGAAGCAGGAGTGCCTCCATGCTCCTTGCAGCTCTGCTGCCTTTTTTTCCAGGCTGGGATCCTGTGTATCTGGTGTAGCTGACTGGCAGGTACCGGGACAGTGGAGCAGTGGTAACCCACTGGGATCCCCGGGAGCAGCAGCAAAGCAAGAGTTACGGAGTGTTCCATAACAGTGGGCAGGGCTGCTGGCTTTATCCTCATATGTACTGCTGTGATGCTTTTCAGAGCAGAGGGCTGCCTTCCCCTCTTTCTGGAGGTGACTCAGCACTGCAGGTGACGGGCCAGAAATCTGCAGAGCTTTTGCTTAAAGAGAAGGGGTCATTGCATGTATACATAATGATAGAAAGGCGCTCAGTGGTGTGTATATCCCTTTTCGAGAAAGCCTCAGACTGCCTTCCATCTAGAGGGAGTTATAACTGTTAGACCCTTATCTAGGAATAATTCATTAAGGGGGGATTGATTGGTACCATCCCAGAATCAGCCACATATCCCTGTTAGATTCATGTTGCCTTCCCAGAGCATGTAGTCCAGGAGGCTTGCTCTGCCATCCTGTCTTAATGGTGGACTTGCAGTTGGCTAACTTACCTTGGCTCTGATGGTTTTAACACACAAAGGGAGAAAAAAGGTGATCTGTTATATCAACGTTCGCTGTCTGAACTGTGACTTGACTTTGCAAACTTCCTTATAGTAAATGGCATCCCAGAAGCTTGTGATAAGGACTGGGGCTACAGGAGCCTGTACACTCGGGCTGGTTGTGGTGCCTTACAGGAGCTGAACTGGTGTACATGGATCCTGAAACTTTTTCTAATGCAGACCCGCTGCTTCCATTAAAGGATTTTATGGGACTCCCTACACATCGTATCTTGCACAGCTTACTGTGTTGGCTCTTAAAAGTGGCTTTGAATACAATGCCAGGGCCTCCCAGTAGCAGCTTTACAGGCTGCTGGTGAGCTGGGAAGCCCCAGTTGGCTATCCCTGTGCTAGCAGAGCCCCTGGACCAGCATTTCCAACTAAAATGATGAAGCATGTGTTTTGTCTAGTTTCATTAAACATAGCTTTCATGCTGAAAAAAGCAGGGAGCACTGAAAAGTGCCACAAGCTCTTGTTCCAAAGATGCCTCCTCCTTTTCAAAGGAAGAACGGTTATAATGGAACACCAGTGTGCGATACCCCTCTGTACCACACCATCAGTGCCTGTGTAAATGTTTTTCATGTAGGCCCTAAAATTGAAAAGAAGCTGCATCATCTAGGTGGCTTCTGTTTCTTATAGGGCGTAAAATTATTTCTTCTTGCTTCCTGTTTTACGGAGTTGGTAAAAGCCACAAATACAAGTTTTTTGTGGGGAAACCTGGCACTCCTTGCATATATCTTGATTTCTGTATATGCGCATTCCTGGATTGGACTCACTAGTGCTCCTCGGACATTTGGTGTGAAATAACATGCTCAGAACGTTTTTGAGCACCAGGTAGACGTGGCAGCTGACAGCGGCTCAGAGACAGGATGCCTTACGTCCAGGGGCAAGCTGTGTCCTGGCACTTGCAGCATACTGTTGAAGTGCATAGTGACCTCTGGCAGCCTAAAGATGAATCCAGCTCTTTCTAGGGTAGATCTAAAGAGGAGGGTGCCCCCCTCAAACATAAAAAGGTTTCTTTTGAAGGGCAGTGTTGTGTTAAGAGGTTCATATGGGCAGATTAACACAGTTTTGCCTGGTTTTTTGCTGCCTGTGTAGTTACTTAAGTGTGCAGGGGAAAAACAATTGTGTAAAACCTGAGCATCTTACTGCATACTAATTTTAAGTGATGAAGTGATATACCACCAAGTGATGAATGAGGTACTTAAAGCGCAGCACAGCTTGGTTTTTTAGCAATGACAGCGACTGAATCATATGCATTTTTGTTCTGGAGGTTAATTGTTAAAATATGAGGAAAATAAAACTGATTGCCATATAAACAGCATTTTTTCCCCCTCAATGAATGTAGAGGTAAAATTCAGCTGCTTTGTAAACCCGATTTGAAGATGAGAGCACTGAAGAAACAAACATTAGATAAGCTCTTAATATAACAACAACAATGTCTGGCTTCTTTTAAAGGAAGAAAAACACCCTAAAATTTATATGTACGTAAGAAACATGTGAGAGAAACTTCCCAAAACAGAAGTTTGGTGCTCTGTTTAACTTAAGCCCTAAGATGAAAAGCCTCAGGGTGACAGGAGAGGTTGGATACAAGCAACTCTAGATCTAACCAGGCTGCATCACCAAAGGAGATTTGGGAATTGCTAGTACAGTTTTGGAAAGACACTGCCAAGGTAAGTTCTTTTCAGTATAATTAGTAAAGAAGGAAGAAAGTGTTTCTTCATTTCATGCTCACCACCTGCTAGTGTTGTATTTTTGTTTTATAAAGATTTTCTACTTCACACTGCTGCAGTTGATGTTTGGAGAGAGCAAAATACAGAAAATAAGACAGCATTGGACAGGGAGGGAGTGAACTTCAGGGTAGGGCTGGAATTCATGTGTATCCTTTCAGTTGTGGGAGAAGCTAGGCAGGACTCAGCAGTTTGATTTAGACCCAATACCATGTTTTGAACAGCCTGCCTGTAGCAAACCAGTCAGTAATGGTCTCTGCTTTTGGTTAGTGCTTGTCCTCTGGTTCAGACTAGCATGTTATAGTGCACTTCCACATGTGGTTTGCCAGGGTGATTCAAAAGCTCAAAATACTTCAGTGAATCACAAAGAGGGGTGTCAACAGCCACGTTTTTCAAGATCGTTAATGTTCAGGCAAGAGCCTGGAGAGGAGGATGTAAAAGGCTACCCTGCAGTTTAATTGCAAAACTGTTGGCTCCACGTTCTTGTGAAGTCTGTGTATGAATATGGCTGGAGCTCGACATCTTATAGCTCTGTCGTGTCTACATGTTTTCCAACATCTCTTTTACACAAAGACTACAGGGAACATGGGCCAACATGTGGCTTGTGTTATTTTTGCATTATTATTGTTAGGATTTTGCATGCTGACTTAACTGTTGTTGCTGTGGTGTATCACCAAAACAAAATGTGGCCTTATTTTGACACAGAAATATATGTCCCGTGACACTTGTGATATATTGTACTGTCTTGTTAGTTTGATGTTTTCCATTAATATGAAAGGCAAGAGGAGAGTGGAGTAGAGGAGCAGTAGAATAGATGTTCGTCTGGCCATGAATTTTCCCTCTCCATGAAAGGCTCTTACGTCCCTTACCAATTAGATGCCTTCCCTGTACTACATGATGTGCTTGCCCACTCGGAGTTTAGCTGGCAGTTCAGAGACGTTTTGTTCCTGCTGAGAAAATCACTGGAGGCAAAGCAGCTCCACCAGCCTTCCTCGGCTGCCTCTGGGTTGCTTGGCTGCCAGGCTTGGGAAATAGGAGTGCATTATTTAGCCAGAATGTAAAGATCCAGGCATTTTTAACTAAGTGTGATCCTGCTTATTTTCAAGTGACCAGGATTATTTGAAACAGTTTATATACATTACCTCAGGTGTTCTGGGGTTTTTGTAATGATTTTTTGTGTGAAAGAACTAGTATTTATGTTCACTTCCAGGTTTGAGGTTTCATGATGCAGGTAACTTATGGAATTTACTGGAGATAGAGATTATGGAAGCAAAAACTTATGCAATTAGATACTTCAGTGTATTTCTGTTTAACTTGTAGAGGGAAGAAAAAATCACAGAAATTATTTGAACAACTGATAAAAGCTTCATCATTATGTGAGTTTATTATGATTTTCCAGTCATTAATTTCACTTTCACTGTTGTTTTGTTTGCTTGGCTGTTCATTTACTGATCACATTTTATACAGTAGGAGCAGCAATGGCATGCATTTCCAATAAAAGATCTAATGTCATTCTGTTAAAACCAAAACTTTACATGTCCCAAAAACTGTTCTAAAAATTCCTATCTGAACAGAAAGTTAGAAAAGCTGAAAAAACCCACAGCAATATGTGTATATGTATAGGTTGCTTTTCCACGGATGCAGAGGAGGTGTTGGTTTGATAGGGACCCTGATATCTTCAGAGGAATCCTAAAGCAGTTGTGTCAGTTTAGTCACTGACTTTCTTTGAAATTAATGCTTTTCTTATAATATAAAAACTGCCTAATACAGCCTGTTAGCCAGCATGCTTGCTATCCCATGCTGGCCTTTATAGGGCAGACAGCAAACGTTTTACTTAGGGAACAGGGTGCAGACTTTTTACTCCTATGTCAGAGCAACATGTCATGCAAAATAGCCCTCAAGATGTGACTGAGACTCCTCATGTTGTATCATCAAACCAAGAGTGCATGCCATTGCCACCGGGGGTTAGAGGTTTTAGCCAGTATTTGGAGCTGTGTTTCAGGGGACAGGTGGGAGTAATGATGACGATAAGAATGTCTTTGATGCCATATTTAGCAAATGCTCTTTTCCTAAAGGGGGAAGATCAAAAAACAGGAAGCAGTTTCCTTGCTTGTAATATGAATCTTGGCTTTGCAGCAAGCAGCCCGTCCAAAAATCAGCCTCTCTTTTGCAGGGAGGAATAAACTATTGATTTCCCTGCTGCCCATGACCTCACTGTTGGGTTTTGCTCCTTTGTGCAAGTTTAATGCAGGAAATGCAGCTGTAACCAAGTCAGTTCTTCGTCCCTTTAGGTACATCTGTACTATCACAGTTGGAAGAGCCTCAAAGCCTCCTGCCCCTCCTAGGAAGCTTATGCCTTGACTGGTTTTGGCAAGCAGTGTAAATCCCCAAGTTAGGGAATCTGGCCATGGACTGGAGCCTGTTGCATATTTGTCCCTGAGAATGATGTGCTGCAAAGTGCTGAGAGCTCCCCTTGTGAATGTATGACAGATCGCACTGGGGTGGTCTAAGAACTGCAGAATTTTGTTGAGCGTATCTGTCAGAGACAGCAGAAGCATAACTTACTGTTCATGCTGGTCTTTGAATGATGGCTTTGAGATAATTCTCAGCTGACATTTAACAAAGATCATTTTATAACTATCCTCCGATTAACTCAGTAGCTAATAAACACATCTGCTTCAGAAGGGATAGTCTTTGCTCATAGTCAGACATTCTCCAAGACATTGAGATGTTAAGCACTGAAAAGTAAGGGCATCCTACTTTTCCAGTGCCATGACAGTTGTCTGTGTAGGACTAACTATGGGAGTCTTGTACAATAAATCTATGCCCCTCAGATGTTCTTTAAAATAGGGACCCACATGGGAAGTATCTTTTGCTTCAACTGACTCCTCATCTGGCATTTGGCATATGCCCTCTGTACTCTAAGTCTAAACCACAACAGAGTTACAGAAGGAGGCAAGACAGAACACTGATTCTATAAACAGAATGAAAATATTACATATGGAGCCATAATTTTAATTTCGTTTGTGTTTCTCGTGGCTAAGAAGACAATGGTAGGAGGGCATAGGAAATGTACCGGAGTTGCGTACACAGGGATGAGCTAATGTTCGCGGTGACTTGGAGCTGCAGATGTCAGCTGGTATATGGTGTTCAAGCTTAAGTCTAGCAGTGCTGTATTTTTTCATGCTTTTTGCATTAAAATTATGTTTAGTGTGTCATTTGGTAGAGATGCCGGTGTGGAGTTCAGTAATGCAGCATGTATGTATTCAGAACAAGGGGTCATGTTTTGCACTTTCAGTTTTTTCCTGATGGTGAAAGGCATCTGCCGATGTGTCTGAAACCTTCAGGGATCCCTCACTGTTATTTTTCAGACATGAGCATCTTGTTAAAATGTGTTCAAAGTCAGGGCTGCACGTTGAGTTGATGGCATTATTGGATTATCCTTCCTGTTAAGACTTGCTTGATTTGAACCAACAGAGCGTGGCTACCTCCCAGTGATGCCTAGAATAGCAGTTACTTGTTGCTCTAAGCGTTAGGGAATAGTGCAGTGGCTACCAGCAAACAGGTACTTGGCATGTTATGCTACTCATGCGTTTCCTAGTGGCTCAAATTTGAAATCCTAGGTCATCTAGGAGCATGTACACAGACATCTTACGAAAAGTGACATATACAAAGCCACCAAAGACATTATTAGGCAGTGCATATTCATGTGACTCCTATAATGCTTGTAATTAGGTTGAATGTACGTGCATTTCTAATATTTGCATATTGTAAAATATATTCCCTGTATTTTAATAGCGTATTAGCTGTTAAGATTCTCTAGTTTTATATACTAGATCTATTTGGTCTATTTTCCATAGAGCTCTGGGTAACCAGACTGAATGAATGGGTGTTCCTGTTTCATAAACGAAAGTGCAAATATAAGAAATTCCTCTTTCATTTATGTAGATAAGTTTCACATTAGTGGATGTAAGGGAGAAGACTAAAAGTATTTTTTAAGCTTATAAGTTAGATTTCAGTTAGCATGAGCACTATTGTGTGGGTTCTCTTAATTTATGTGTGGCAAATTCCAAGGTGAGATCTGATTGCAATCTCGTATCAGTGTAAAGCAGATGGACAGCAGCACCTCCCCATGCAGCCACAATGCTGTTGCTAGTGGAAGTGGAAGTCAGCCTGAGATCAAAATCTGAAAAATTTACATATTCTAGATAAGAAGGTGGAACTTGGTATTTCGTGTTGCTAGTTTTGAAGGAACTGTAAAGGAAACCACGTCTTAGCTAGGTGTCTGCTTGTCCTTTAGCTAGGTGTCTACTTGTCCTCAGTTTTCTACCATCGCCTTTTCTTGTGCTGTGAAGTACGAGGGAAAACTGAAGCTGAGACAGTGCAAAAAAGGGCTATCTGGCCCTTCAGAAAGAGAACCTACTCTGAATAGTCCATCTACTACTGGTGAGGCGTACAACTGGGTTTTTGCAATGAATGTGCCACAGAGTGCCTTAGATCCCCACTGAGCAGGCGAAAAGGAATTTCTTAACTGATTGCACTCATCCTCATTGGAGACAGCATTTGCTGTTATGGAGAGCTTTCCTCTGCGTTCAGGATATAAGCAACATTCAGCTTCAGTTATTTTGGCAATAAACGTACTAATCTGATGGTGAATTTTCAGCCTTTTTGACTTTTTCAGGATACTGGAAGTTTATTGTAATGGAGCAGTTGCATAAACTTGTGCCAGGTCTGCAATTTTTGAATGTTGTTGGGTAAAAATAGATGCAAATTGCCAAGAACTGGCTTCTGGGGTATAGATGTGAATTTCACAAGTGTTTTCTATTTAAAATTAAATTAAAGCAAAACCAAGGGAAATGCTTATGAAGTCTTTGTTTAGGAAAAAAAGTGTGTGTTGTGAATGTTTTGGCTTGTGAAAACCTGAATAAGAGAAAAAAACACCCTAAAAGAAACAAGAGTCTTAGCCTTTGCTCAGATGCGATATGTATTCTCAACCTAATATCCAGAAGTACTACGTTTTCTTTCCAAATTGGAGGTGCCTTCTGAATGTGGATGACAAATCAGTAAGCCAGAATAAACAGTAAGTTGTTGCTTGGAGGTGTAAGGCAAGGTTGCAGCCCAACAGGACTCTAGAATTGTGTGAGCTGTAAAAGAAAGATAAGATAATACAAAAGTGCTGCAGTTGATTTGAGAATTGAGTTAGGCACTGGATTATACTTCTTGTATGGTTTCCAGCAAATAACTGAAGCTCTAGGCTTCTGTTTTCCATACGTGAATACAATGAGATAGTGTTTCTTACTTTCATTAGAGAAGTCAATGTTGTTTCTCAAAAATTTCTTCTCTTTGATTTATTTATATTGTATGGGGTTTTTTGGGCAGTGGAGGGGATAGGGGCTTAAGCTATATAATTTTATAAACATCTTTATGAAAATGTTTTCATGGTATTATGGGCACACAGATCTTCTCGAGTCCCAAATTGAAATTCTTGCATTGCATATTTGAGCAACTTTTATCTGTAGTGTAGTTCAATGAAAAGTTATCAAGGAATATTTTAGTTAAAGAATACTAAGGAAAAAAATAATTTTTTTGTTTTCTCCAGATAGGTTATTTCTAAATTTAGACCATGGCACTCCATTACTGTGGATCTTATTAATGTTATCTTACATGAATTTTTCAAATTTCCATATAAACTATGTGGTTTTATTGCAAAAATTGGTTGGGTATTGGTTTTATATTGACTGACCTTGCAAAATCTTCCAGAAGTCTGATTGTCTGTATCTGAAATATTACTGAACGAACTATTTTGGAATCTCCTTTCATCCTCCAATTTTACCAGAGGTAACAAAAAGCTGTGCTAAAGGAATGTGAACATGTTGAGACCACCTCCCATTTCTAGGCTTGTGTTTGATTTTGGTCGTACTGATTTCAGAGCAGAAATTAACTTGGTGAAGGAATGTAATGCAAGGGCCCAGATCCAGGTGGCTGGCTTTCCTCCCAGTTTTCCCACACCAACCTACACCTCGGAGATAAGAGATCCCCTTCTCCAAAAACAAGACTCGGACAAAGTGCAATTCCTTAATTCCCTGAAATCTTGTTGTTTAGGCCAACAAACATGCAGGTCAACGTGCAGGTTGCAGAACTGAAACTGAACACCAGCTCAGTTTCTCTGGATCAATGAAGTGTAATTTGAGTCTTATGGTTGCTTATTCAGCTTGGAGAACCAGTACTGAGAACAAAGGCTCAACACCGGTTTCTTTGGATATTTGAGCAGCAAAATACCATTACCACTGTTCTCTTCTGCTGGCATTTGGCTCAGTGGTGCGCTGTTTAGGTAGGCCAGGTGTAAATTTGTTGTGATCGTTATGCCAGCAATTGTCCTAGAACTGAGTCAACTTGTGCTGGTCCCTGTTGAAGAAAATTAAAAAAAAAAAAACAAAACCCCACAACCAACCAACCAAACAAAAACCCCCCAAAACTAAGGGAAGAAGAAACTGAAAAAGGTCTGAGATGTTCACATAGACTGTCTCTTAAAACAGACCTTCTTGGTCTGTCTATAAATCAGTCTTTTTCTATAAAATCAAGTCAGCAAACAGTCCTCAGTGAACAATAAATTAAAAACTTCACACAAGTCTGGCACCAGATGCAGATTAAAGAGCAGTAATTGGCTGTGATACCTAATGGTGTTTTCAGCAAGATGTATGGAAGATTAAACCCACAGCCCAGTGGGAGATGGTGTACATAAATGTTTTCTGTCTTGAATGTCTGTGCAGTGTGGCTACTGCTTTTCGGATGGGGAGCTTTTTTTGGTCAGTAGAAATGCAGACTCATAGTGCTTTGTTTAGCTGCATTTCAGGATGCTAATTAATAATTAGGTTTCACTGAGTGTTCACCAGGATGTAATCAGATCCGTAATCTAAGCAAGTATGGGGTTTTGTTTGTTTTTACTGAAGAGCTCATTAGAAGTTGATGGCAGTTGACTGCATCTGGGCCCAATCATGCACCTTTTCCTGCGGTGCTCAATTCAATTGATTGGGTTGTTTAGTGACAAGAAATACAATGTCAGCAGGACCGTAATCATTTAATGTGTGTAACTACAACATGAGCATTATGAGTAACGCATAGAGGTAGATCAAAGATCTTACATCTCTGTCTGAGCAGAAAAACTGGAAAAGGAAAAAGGTACTGTGTATATGCCATATTGTACAATTACTGCCTGACATGTATCTCCATAAAAGATATGCCATACCATGACAGTAGTTAAAATTTTATCTGTCAGGTCACTCAAGTGAGATTGAATTATAATGCTCTTGTCAAATGCACACTATCAAATGTAATTGATACATCTTTCTGCTCTGTTGCAGATTACATCATCTCAAACTGCGAGACGAGTATTTTTTGAACATTTAGAGTTCTTCAGGTAAGGACTGAATTAAGTAATTGTATTTCTGTAAAGACCATTGTCATTAATAAGCACCATCATGAAGTAAACGCAGAGGACAGTTACTGTTTGTGAACTACACTTTGAAAAGTTGAAGAAAAATGACTTGAGGTGTTTGTGGTGATACAGACTACTTGAGAGACACACGTGTGTACGTCTGGCTGATCTTACCATTTTGGATTCTTGGTACCTAGGATGTATTTGGAGAAGGGATTCGTAAAGAATTGTCTTCTGACAGAAGAATGGGAGCTAGCTGTGGGGAAGTGGCCGGAGGTAATGGGCAGCCCCCTGACACCAGGTTTTAGCAGCACAACAGTGGTGAAAGCTTCTTGTCATCGTCCGTCTCATTTTCAGAGAAGAATTGGTGGACCCAAACTTCACGTTCAGGAAATACCCCTAGTCCCCTTGGGGCTATTGCTAAAAAATAGTGTGCCCAGCAAGTTAAGTTGTTGTTCTTTGACTGATGTCTCCCCTGGGATAAACAAGCAGTAGTTCTGCAGAGCAAAAAATCAGCAGATCTTTGTTTAAACAATCTGTTGAAATTCCTGCCTTGTGCTTAAGAAAACGGATTTGGGGTTTTTCAGGAGAATTGTTGGAAGATTAAATAATTACGCTGTTCGTGATGGGAAAAGCCCCAGTTTGCTGGTGTTGGTGCTGTAAAGCCATATAGTCATAGCTGACACAAAAATAAAATGTGAGAAGTTTTACCTTGTCACACAATACGGTGCGTATTGTGCTTATTTTAATTCTAATACAGGCTGGGGTAATGTAAGTAAGCAGTTCACATGACTCCAAGTAAAAGAGACAGAGAGAGATTAATTTGATAAATGTTTACAAAACATATGAAGATACCCTTTAAGTTATGTAGTCAATCCACTTTTCCAAGGTAATGAAAACTTCATGAGCTGTTCAATCTAAAAAACACTTGCCATCCTTCCAATTTCTTCCATTTATAACCATCTATTTCCTCTTAGAGCATATTAAAAAAATGCAGGAAGTTGTTGAAATTAGGTAATTAAACATTTTCCTTACACAGATAGCTCTTCTTGACCACACCATATTCTCTTACCTTGCCCAAGTATCATAAACAGCCTAAAATTGAGAAATTGTGTTGAAATTCCTTTGGGTTTGCATTCTTGGAACTTGTCCTAGAGCAATTTCGTGACCTAATTTGCATTTGGTGTTAGAAAATTTATAAGACTCTAGTGCTTTGTTACTTATGGCTAGGTTTTGAAAGGGAAAAGAATGAATGCCTGCTCAGTTTAAAATAAAATTGTAGCCTTTTCTTATAAAAATGGACATGCTATCATTGAAGTGCTGGTGAGTTGCATGGAGGTATTAAGAAAATAGAAAGTTATCTGTTACCTTCCAGAGTTTATAACCTAACCAAATGAATTAAGCATAACCTTTTCTATGCTAATCTTTGTTTACAAAGGAACATAGTATATAAGATTTTTTAAGACCATTAAATGCTGTTAATTTTCTGTGTGTCCCAAATCTTTTTCTTGCCGTGCCTGTAGAAAATTATTATTTTTCTTATTAGATATTCAAGCAAGTTTTAAACTGAGTTTAGAAATACTTCCTTTTACAAGAAACCTTCTTTTTGCTGTTGGTTTTGAATTTTTTTAGCGTTAGTAATCTATTTACCATATGTAACTACATGACAGCAAATGCTGGTCCTGCTTCTCCATTATCCTAGTTTATTTATCTGCTTGAATCTGAGTAGAATTGAGTATAAAGATGAGAATAATACCAGTTTAATTGCATTTGCTTGTACATTTGCATAGATGTAAATGGCTTTAATGCTTCACACTAAAGGCCTTCTGAAAGTCATTAGATCACTCTGTGCTTAAAACATCTCCCTAGAGGAAGGGGTTACTTTGGATGTCTTGTATTATGCAACAAGCCAGTTCAGTTATTTCAGGAAGAAAAGGCACTAATAAATTAAACACAGAAGGTACCATGAGTAGGTCCATGATTTTATATGTAATTCTCTGTACTGTTTCTTGGGTTTAGAATTATACTTCCATAATAGAAGAATTTTCAGCTGGCATACCCTGCATTATAGGATTCTGCCTGTAAAATGCTACAGATGTCCAGTCTTTTAGCAGTAACTTTTTAACTCTTGACCATTTATAATTTAAATCAAAGTTGGAAGTTTTAGTGACTACTTAAATTTTGAATCCTCTCCCTTGTGTAATGGTTGAAGTAGCTCCAGTGGGTTGTACTGGTTGTGTCTGCCAGCGCTTTACCAGTGTAGGAAATTATTGTACTTCAAAGGCTGTATATAAATATTTTATTTGTATATCTGCACCACCATTTCTTACTGGAAAAATCAATAATAAATGACAGGAAACTGTAGTAAGTCTGGTGCTTCATGCCTTGTGCACCTGAAAAATCCATCTGAGCTTGGTTTTGCTTTGAGAATGACTTTAACCTAATTGTGGTTATTCCACAGATATTTCTTCAGTGGAAAGAAGAAATAATGTAGTAATAATAACAAATAATAACAGCAAACATATTAACTTCAGCTGAAAGCATTTTCTGATGATATTTCACATGGAACTGATGCAGCTGAGATAAGGATATGGCAGTATTGAGAAAAATGTTGATCATAGAATCATAGATCCACAACCTCGGGCTTGAAACCACTCTGATTCTTGAGCTGGCTCTTATTAGACCCATAGTGAGTTAGTTGTCTTTGGGAGCAAAACCACCTGAAACCTATTTATTTTTGATAGGAGGACCAGGGAGAAAGAAGACTGAGGTAGCTCTCATGTGGTTTAGCTTCGTAAGCTGGTTTCACAGAGAGTCACAAGAAAAGTGGTGATAATCTGAGGGAAATAGAAGGAGGGTAAGGGTGTGACTGGAAGAGGTGAGCAGAGTGATCCCCTTGGTGGCAACCTACTGTCATCTCAGTTCAGCTGTCTCATAAAGCTGCTCTTTGCAAGTTGGTGAGGAATCCTCCCATCTGCTGAGCAGGGCAGAATAAAGGGGCAAGTGTCTCACAAGTGTCAGACCCATGAAACATTTCCATCTCACTGGTTCCTAAGGAAAATACCCCCTGAGCCTCCCTCCATCTCAGAGCTCTTTTAAGAGTCTTGTTCTTCCTCTTCCTGAACCTTTCTGGCAGATTCAATTTATGTTGTGCTCTGGGGAGTTGATTAATTTCCTACGATTGGCCCACTCTTGCAAACCCCTGCACTCAAGGTTGGGAACCGTGGTGTTACATCTCAGTATAGATGCGTTCTGCTTCTGCACCCTCAACCTATGGCATGTTCACTGTACAGGAAGATACACCCAAACTGTGTTTGCTTAATGATTAGGTGGCACTAGAATGTGAAGTCTACCCTGGTAACAGACTGAATAAATTTACTCAATACAGAACTTTTAAGCAGTTTTTACCATATGCCTTAGTATCATAATTTTTAATTAGTTTTGCTCAAAATGAAAAGCCAGATTCAAGCTGACATCATAATGTATGACCTCCAGTAGCAATGAAAATTGAAAACATGAGACAAGGGCATTAATCACTGAATAGTTTATAAGCTTACCCTCAGTGTTCATCTGGATTGTTAACGCTATTTTATTATATCCAATAACAGCTTAAAGTCAAGATTTATGAACACTGTGAGTGCCTAAGATAAGGCATTCAGACTCATTTTATTGTACTGTGGCTCAAATCTTTCAAACCTTTAGTTAAGTGCACAGAGGCACTTGTATGCCTAACCTACTGCTTTTAGTGGGACTGGGAACATGAGCAAGGTAGGGTTCTGATTTGGGAGGTAGACGTGCAAACTCAGGAATTTGTTTGTACATAGCCAGTTGCAGGAGGTGGCCTCAACATGGATGTATCTTTGAAGTTAGGATGACTGTTTTCTGAGTTTTTTTTAGTTTGCTTAGAAATTTGAATTTTGGAGTTCTGCTAGTAATTTTTTTTTTTTTTAAAGATAACTGTACTAGTAGTGTTGAATGTAGTTTAATATGGAATATAGTGAAAGCAATTTAACTGATGTGATACGCGTAACTGACTAGGGCTGTGTGGTGGGTTGACCCTGGCCAGAGGCCAGCTGCCTGCCAAAGCTGCTCTATCACTGCCCTCCTCAGCTGGGCAGGGGAGAGAAAAATGTAAGGAACAGCTCATGAGTCGAGACAAGAACAGGGAGAGATCACTCCGCAATTACCATCATGGGCAGAACAGACGCCACTTGGGGAAGAAAAATTAATTTAATTTGTTACCAATCAAATCAAAGTAGGATAATGAGAAATAAATCCAGATCTTAAAAACACTTTCCTTCCACCCCTCCTCCCTTCTTCCCAGGCTTAGCTTTGCTCCTGATTTCTCTACCTCCTCCCTCTGAGTGGGGCAGGGGGCCGGGGATTTTGGTCAGTTCATCACACATTGTCTCTGCCGCTCCTTCCTCCTCATGGGAGGGATCCTCACACTCTGCCCCTGTTCCAGCATGGGGTCCCTCTCACAGGGGACAGTCCTCCACCAACTTCTCCAATTAGAGTCCTTCCCACAGCTGCAGATCTTCATAAACTGCTCTAGCATGGATCTTTTCCGTATGTCCTTTCCATGGTGTGCAGCCCTTCAGGAGCAGCCTGCTCCAGCCTGGGTCCCGCTGGTGTTACAAGTCCTGCCAGCAAACCTGCTCCAGCCTGGGCTCCTCTCTCCATAGGGTCTGCCAGGACCCTGCTCCAGTGTGGCCTTCCAGTGGGGTCACAACCTTCTTCAGACATCCTCCTGCACTGGCGTGGGGTCCTCCCCAGGCTGGAGGTGGGTCTCTGCTCTGGCACCTGAAGTGCCTCCTCCCGCTCCTTCTCCACTGATCTTAGTGTCTGCAGAGTTGTTGCTCTCACACGTTCTCACTCTCTTTGGCCACAGTTGCAGTTTCCCACTCCTCTTCTCAAACGTTATGCCAGAGGGGCTACCACTGTTGCTGATGGGCTCAGCCTTGGCCAGCGTTGGGGTCAGTCTTAGAGCCGGCTGGCATTGGCTCTATTGGACATAGGGGAAGCTTCTAGCAGCTTCTTACAGAAGCAACCCCTGTAGCGCCTCAGCTACCAAAACCTTGCCATGCAAACCAGATACAGGCTATAATCAAACAGATATTTTCAGATTACTTGATACAATTATCACTTTAAACCAATTTGTATTTTTACGCATTTTTGGAGTCTCAAGGTATTTACATTAATTTTTAAAAGATTTTTAATTTTTGTGTTCTTTGTAGCTGGTGTTTTATAATTAACAGTGCGAGGTACAAAATGTATTTGGTATTTTGAAAAGAAAGAAATTTAAAAATGTTGTATTAACTTTCACTTGATTTCAAACCTAGAATACTTCCTCTGTAATATTTTCACTTTACCTGTGACCTCATTGGTGTGTTCCAGAATAGTTAAAGTTTGACATCATATATTGCTGACTTCACTGGACTTTGTGAAAACATAAGGGAAGGTTGGATCATTACTTTCCCAACTATTCACTGCTGGTATTGAGTGGAGGGTCTGCTGTCTCCATCTTGAAGAACATAGGTCCTGCTCCTTCTGCCCTTCCAGTATACAAGTTAAAACTTTGCCTGTGCTATTTGTGTATGATTTGTTTTGGCCTGTGTATTTTTGTTGTGACTTAAAAATATTAAACATGATCAGTCTTGCTTTACTTTTCCAGCTCCTGAATAGGTAAAAAGTCAGCTTGAATGTTGGAAGAATTTAGGGTCAAAATACGATCTCTCATTAGCTGGAATGTATGCATGTTGTGCTAAGTACTTTTGCATGTGTTAGGAAGACATATCAGAAAAACTATTCTAATGAGGCCTTAGGGAGGAAGGTGTAGTTTATCAGAAATGGGAAAAAGTAGATGTAACTTTTGAGGTGTCCAGATAACCACAAAACCTACCTGGTTTCTACCACAAACCCTCCTGTCTTCAACGTAGCCCAGTGAAGAGCAGCATAATGTTCAATCAAACCTTGGGCTGTGCAGTTTGGAGTGGTATGCAAGCAAGCTGCAGCAAGAGGTGCAAACCTGCTAGGGCCCAGGAGTAACATCATATAAATGAAGAATGTCTGATTGCTAATTACAGGTCAAATGGAGTCCCTGGATGGGACTCCCCTTAGCTGCATTAATTCCCAAGTTGGAGGTCTGGGGAAAGCCCAACAGAAGCCCCTTCCCGATGAGCTTCGGTTTATGCGTGGTCTTTAAATGTCTCATTTGTCAAAGGAGAATCTTTTGCTGGGAGAGTTTCTTTGTAAAAGCTTGAGACAGTGATTTCAAAATAGATTAGAATGCTTTTATAGGTGAAAATGTGCTTAATTGACACTGAGCTGGTTGTGGCTTTTGTATTTTGCTTTATTGGGTAGTTCCTGGAGTAAACTGAATTTATTGAAGTAAATGTATGGAATAAACTTAATTGCCTGTTCTCTGTAATATTCTTAAGGAACTCCACTCTTTGCCTATTTTTATTTTAATGGAAGGTACATGGCACAGCTTGTATACGCATATTGTTTGATGGCTTTGAATAGCTTGACTGTCTGATACATTTTAATAGAATCCAGCCTTTTTCCATGACATCATTATTGTAACAGACTTCCTAGAAAATATGAACAGCTGCTCTGTATTTTTTTCCTGTGTTTTATATTAAAACTGTAGCAGCTTTTCCGTTCTTTACAAATGACAGCAACAGGCTTGTCTGATGTAAAACAAAATGAAAAAACAGTCAGAGTAAAGAGCTGCGGTACTGTTAACAGGCCAGTAATGTAACAGGTCCCCATGTATGAATTGTTCCATAATGCAATAAGGGATTACTTATGCTGCTGTCATACTGGTCAAAGGTTGGTCCTATTTCCTTCCCCTCTCCCCCTGAACTAAACTGTACATCATTAAAGATGATGAAAACAGCGTTGTACTCGGCTTCCTGGCCCAGATGGCAATTTGCATGAAGAATTTTACAGTATTTTTTTTTTCCTAATATCATTATTATGCAGACTGTGCATAGAGATTTAAAAATTCTTTTCAGTTCTTACAGGTCAAGTCAAGGAAACTTGCTTTGTTGTTTCTCTGCGCATCCTGGTGTTCGGTGATGATTCAGAGGCCACTTTACATGGAGCCTAGAGTATTAAGTAAAAGTAGGAATTCATCAATCTTGTTACACCTAATTTTTTTGTCAGGCTCCATCTAAGTAGCTGAAAGGTGTCAAAGAACGATGTGGGCCTTTAGATCATTATACTGTCTTTTATATGGAATAGCTCGTGTGGAGTTCTAGTATCTTTTGGGTGACGTGTACAAAAAAAACCATAGAATCTAGTGTGTTTCATTCAGTGATATCTGCATTTGATTTAGTAAAAATAGTACAAAACAAAACCTATCCTTTTGGTGGCTCTAGATAGGAACATGTAGTGCAGTGCAGCATAACAAGGTGTTTGTAGGTCACTCCTGTGATTCAGTAAACCAGGAGTTAAGAGCCAATTTGGGTCTCACCTGGGTGCTCCAGCTGGAGTAAGGAGACAGCACTGATTGTTGGTGGAGCAACTGCTGCTTAGAGAAATCCACAAAATCTGCTGTCAAGTCGAGTTTCTTGTTAGCTGGCGTGGGTTTTGCTTAATGGTTCTGCAACCAGTCTCAACTTCAGTCTTTTTCTTTCCTGTGTTCCTCTATGGTTCTTTTCAGATGGCACCTGTCTAGAAGATCCAAAAATCAGACTGGGTAATTGGGGAAATGCCCAACCCATGTATTTCAGCATATGGCTCCAGTAATGCATGAACCCGGCTGCCCCCTGGAGTTGTCTGATCCCACAGTAGATCGTAGCTGTGGTGCTCAGGTGTATTCAGGGATGTGTGCTCCAGAGGTGTGCTGAATATGGATCGCTGTGGGAAGCTGTTCCCAGCTGCAGTGCAATAGCTCAGGTGCCAATTTTGGGTGTTTGGTGTCCAGGAGTGCCTGACGGGCTCCAGCCCTGCACTGACTTGTGTGGGAAATGTGGCCAGTCTGACTGGGGGGAGGGTGGGTGCTGCAGCCTGGCTGACACAGAGGCCAGCCAAGCTTTTCTGTGTAATATGGCCATAAGATGACTCTTCATCAATTATTCCTGTTATCTCAGTCCTGTGTCTTTTGGGGTGTTTTCTCCCTTCATTTGAATGACACCTATGTATTGTCTCCTGTGTGGGGAAAAACTTCAGCTAAGTACCTGTCTTTGTGAGGCACGGTGATGGTTTATGTACCAGATAGGTGACTGTGAGCTGATCTAAAATACTAAAAGAAAATCAATACCAACCTTGCAATGAGAAGCTAATAACTAATGCCTTGTGATGATTATCAGTTAACAGCCCTTCTTGAGCTTCAAAACCATTTTTCCATTTCCTAACCCCCTCACAAGAAGGTTCCAGAGATCAATTGATATTTACATAAATATATATTTTTATAGTAGTATATTATAAGTATTTAATGTATGTCAGAGATAAATAATTGCCAGAACAGTTTACAAAATTTTACCTACAAAAGAAATCTATTTTGTAGGTATTATTTTTATTTAGAAAAGCAAACCATCAAGCATCCTGTAGAGACAATATACTTTATGATGGAAAGTAATTTTGCAGTCATTGATACATACATTAATACAGTTGGGGGGGTGGACTTTTTGCACGGGCCTATAGTGACAGGACAAGGGGTAACAGGATTAAATTGAAAGCGGGGCGGTTTAGGTTAGATATCAGGAAGAAGTTCTTCCGGGAGAGGGTGTTGAGGCACTGGAACAGGTTGCCCAGAGAAGCTGTGGATGCCCCATCCCTGGAAGTGTTCAAGGCCAGGTTGGATGAGGCTTTGAGCAACCTGGTCTAGTGGAAGGTGTCCCTGCCCATGGCAGTGGGGTTGGAACTAGATGATCTTTAAGGTCCCTTCCCACCCAAACCATCCTATGATTCTATGATATAATCTACAATATATACAATATCAAGTAATTTAATGATAATGACCACATCCACTCTGATCTGTATGGCAAAGCAAAACTATGGAGAAATTCCACTGAAATTAATGTAATTAATCTAAAATTTACAGCCCTGAGTCAAATAAAAATATGGGTCATGCATTTGTGGTCTGAATACAGAGAGATCTGGAAAATAGAAGTTCTATTATTCTTCAGACATGTAATGAAAAATATTTCACATTTGCTTCATAGACCTCTGAAGTAAAACTCAAAATATGTCTTGGTAATAGAGTATGTCCAAAATATGTAATTCACTGGTAAGTTACTTAATTGTGGCTTTTCTATTGAGACCTTTCTTACACTGATAAACTTGAAATAGTTATTATGAAAACATTAACCTTTAAATGAGAGAAGAGGACAATGAAGAGTGTTTTAAATACAGTCGCTTTTATGAATAAATATTAGTAAATTGTATATTGGGGGTGAGTATTGATTTTTCTCATTTGTAGTACAGATGCTTTTCAATTAGATTTGTGCTGAAGGTAATGACAGATTATGGGAATAAAAGTATGTCTTAATTATCTTAATATGAGCTTTAAGATATTTATTGCATCTCCTAGCATCAGTACCTGCCTGTAAAGCAGGTCAGTCAGCTACTTCCCCTGTTCTAGCAGAACTACTCAGAACTTCAAAATCCATAAGACACAAAGACCTTTCTGAGTTCCGTGGTATTTTAACAGCTTTCTGTGTGTTTTCTCTCTGCTATGTAAATGTGTATCCTCATTCTAAACCCTTTAGTATGCAGTTCACGTGTGCAGAGTATCACTTGCCGAAGACCAGTCCTAGTAAACGTGGCAGTGTTGCCACATCATAGGAGAAAGTTCGTGGATGTCTCTTGAAAATAACTTTATCTCATTACTCCTATTTAAAAATTTCCTATGGGGACTGATTTACTACTCCTTCAGTAGATACTCAAGAATTTGCACTCTCCTGGCATTTCCTAATCCTGTAGTACATGTAATACTTGGGTTTACCAAGTTGCCATCAAACCATAAAAACCATCAATTCTGATGGTTGATATGAATGGTAATTAGAGGGCTTGGGGTTATTTTTGGGTTGGGGGTTAGGTGTTTGGTTTTTTTTTTTTCTTCGTTGCCATAAGCTTTACGCTGACCCATGTTGGCAATTAGTATAATTTATAATAAGCTGTTGCCTTTAAAAAGAGTAGTCTGTTCTCTGTGAAATGAGTTGCTGCCTGTTAAACCGAATGCAGAACTCTATGCTACAAACCATCAGTACAGCCAAATAATGTAATAGCGTCACTGTTGTAGCCATGATGTTCAAAGGGTGTTAAGTGGGGCAGAGTTTACTGGGAGAGGTAATACCTTTTATTAGATGAACCAATATAGTTTGGAAAAAACAAGCCTTTCTTCAGGTCTGTGCAGGAGAGGCTTTCTGTGCCTAATAGCTTGTCTGTTTTTTCCAACTGTATCAGTTGGTCTAATAAAAGATACTACCTCTCCCTGCAAACTTTGCCCAACTGAAACATTAGCATTCCTGTCAGCAGCTTTAACAGAAAAGCCAGCAGCAGCATGGGCACACTGTTTTGCTGAATTTCATACATCATACCTCTGCTGTGCTTTACCTGCCCTTCTCAGATGCGGGGCACAAAGGGAGAATAAGTTCCATTGCAAATGTGTCTCCTTAGATGCAGACTGACAACACTTATCAGAGAGTTTGTTTATTGCTTTTCTTAGCTTTAACTTAAATTTTTGATAAAAATAACATTTTGCTTTCTGTAGGGTCTGTTTCTTTCTCCCTGCTTGAGAGGTGTAGGTCTATAGCTCCCGTTAGCACTAATCTTCCATGTGTAGCCAGCCCATGAGTTGGAATGGTTACAAAAGGGAAAATCGTTCCCTGGGCATTGCTCTGCTTTGTGGATGAGTCTGATTTGTGATGTGCTTTGGTCTGGAGTGATGATACTCACCCAATATCTGCTCATGAGTCTCTTGCCTAGATTTAGAAAGGGCTCTCCACGCAGAAAATAAAAGACAAAAATATTTGGTGTCTTGATGGAAATTGAGTCTAAAGGGGTCTGCTGTAACATAAAAACAAAAGGACCAGTGTTTCCAGCTAGAGCGCCAAACATGTTGGAGTCCAATGAGGAAAATGTTTATAGTGTTGTATAGTTTTATTACTACAGACTGCCGGAAAACAGCTTACTGAATTACTTTTGGGGGACTAGATTTTGTACCAGTGGACTATATTGAATAGTGGACAAAGAAAGCCCCTCTACTGTGGGGTGGGAGCAGGGAATCTGTAAGGAGTACTCAGCTTCCGTGTACAGTGTGCAAGGACAAATGGTGTTTTCAGCCTCATTGAGGGTCCTGAATTTGCTGTGGGGAGTTGGGTTGCAATGCTGGGAGTCTGTGTAGATGCCCATGGGCACCTGGATTACCAGGCTTGAGGTACTGCCAAGTCCTCCCACGGGAACACTGTGAAAACAGCATTTGTGGAGCTGTTGCCTTTTCACTCCTCCATTCCCAAGACACTTCATAGAAAACCTGTTTACTTGGGCTTGTTTCTTAGCTGATACTTTCTAGGTGTGTTTTTCTCTGCGTTTCCTCAGTATGATGGTAGGCACTAACATGTGCCGAGCGGTCCCTTCTCTCTGCTTTTGCCAGACCATGTGTGGTAATTGTAGTGCTTGTACCCTTCTTGGTGGGATTTCTCTCTTTTCCAGCAATAAATATTATTAAAGTAGCAAGTTCATCAGTGCTGTTTGTTTAATTGTCTTTGCTGCTTTTATAGTGCTATACTAGTGCCAGCTGTTGCTGAGGACTGTAGCTACAGGGTGAGTCTAGGACTGCTGTGGAGTCCTGAGACCGTTTGGCTTTTATGCTGTTGCAGCAAGAGAACAAATAGTTCTCTCCGCACATTGCAGAATGAGGTGCGAGTGAGTTGTCATGTCACCTCAAGGAGCTGGACCAGAGGGCTAGGCTGAAGCCAGGGCCTGAGAAATGTAGCCTCTGCCTAAGTGCCAGGGTGAAAAATAGTTGGGCTGCCATTCTCCCTGTTGGCCCATAGGCAGTGACTGAGTAGGACTTGGATTTGAACATGAAAAAAAAAAAGTCTCTGTTAAACCTACATGTAGACTAGAAATAAGTGAGGAAAGAAAGGTGCGAAGGAGGAAAAGGTAGAAATGTGTTTTGTCAGACGCTGCTTTCATGCAGTGTGTTGTGTCCGGTACTCTTCTGCCTCCAGAAAAAAAACAGTATTTCTTGTTTGGTCTCAGTTGGTGTCAGTTGGTCCACTTCCTCTTGTAGACCCTTAACTATCTTTGAAGCTTTTAGCCTCAACACCTTTCAGCTCTGTCCTTTCAACAGACATTGATTTGCTGAGTCCTTCTCAATTTCCAAAGTTATATGTGCTGAATTTCTCCCTTCCTCCCCCCAAAGTACTAGGATTTCTTTGGCTGTCCTGTCACAGCAGTGACAGGGTGGAGTCCTTCTTGATGTCAGCCTTCAGGTAGGATGTGACAAATCAGCCTGAAAAGAACCTAAACCCTAGTACCCTGTAGCAAAGGAGGTGGAAGATGTCCTTTCTGCTTTGAATCCCATGGTGTTTTCATTGCTGCTCGCCTGCCATGTTGAGCGCCATCCTTGCAGGCTCATGTTTCTTGATGTACTCATTGCATCTTGTGTGGCTCTTACGAGCAGCCGTGATCTGCTGCAGCTTAGCACACAACTCTGCAGCTGAAGAAGTATCCAAAAAATTGTTTTGCAAGCATGAGAAGCCAGCTGTGATGCTTACTGCCCATTCACGTTTGGAAGATCATGTTGTAGCCAAACAAAAGCTTAAAATCTGGAAACATTTTGGCATTTGTCTAGCTCGGTGCGTGGATAGATTGTTTTCAAGCCTTGATTAAAGCACATGTGTTGGGGCACTAGGATGGAGAAGCAAAACAATACAAATGTAGTGCGAAGTATTATTTAGGAGCTGAAATACACGTATATACAGTGACATGCTAAAATATAAGGTGCAAGTCTGGTATAAGCAAATACATGTCATGTATGGGCAAGAAAAGTCAAGAAGAGAGACAGAAAAATGTGACCTGAACAGGCAGACCACGAATGCTAACAGTCTGTTATGTGTAAGGTCTGTGTATGTGGGACAAATCACTGTCATCTGAATCTCTCTTTAAAAAATAATGAGATACACAGCTACCACCATGAAAGCTTAATGTATAAGGTCTGCTGTAAATTACACTGCAGTGTAACATGTACAGAGGCTCTGAGTGCTGGAACTGGAGCCTCCCTGAATATGATTTGTGGCACATGTGGTAGTAATTCAAAGATACTTTCTTACCCTAATTTCTAAAGTATATATCTTGTGGTGTAGTCTTGGTGACTTTTGCCAAATCTAGGCTAATAGTAATAATAAATATTTCATATTTTTGCTGATGGGACAAGCTTGGAAGGCAGCCTGTTGAATCTGAATATCTTTGTGATGATAAAATATCAGCATCAAATCATCAAGAAAGCAGTGAGATTGTTGTGGAATATCTTTGGTGTACAACAAATTTTATTACACACTCATTTTCATCTAACTGCTTCGAATGTTGTGATGACAGAAATGAAGTTCACTGGATTTGTTCTCTTTGATAAATTAAAGGTAAATATAGCTTATATTATTTTAACTTTTCCAAGAGGAGTCTTGCAACATGAACTTCTTGTTCCTGTCTTTATCTGTAGTAACGATCCTCTTGATGAATGTTTCTTTTCTAGGTGGTAACAGTTAGTTTTATTTCTCCACTTGAGCAAAATTTCTTTTTTTTCTTCTCCACATAAAATAGTAGGTGGGACTTACGTCTGGTTGCTGTAAAGAGTGTGAATTTTAGCACATAGTCATTAATCCCATTTTTTAATATTTGCACTTTGCAAACACCTCAACAAATTTCTTTTTTTTTTTTTCGCTCCAGAAAACTTTTGGGATGTTCCTCTTATTCTTATAAGAATTCTCCTTCTCCATTCTCCTCCTTATTATGCATCCTCACATCAGTTTGTACTCATGCACATGGGTGCCTCACTCTGCTCACCACTTTTCCACATCCCCACAAGGCAACAGTTTTCTTCTGCTGTTTCTTTGGACTGTGAAAGAGGTACTCATTCCTTGCATATGATTTCCTGCTCTTGGTTGGGAATTAAATAACTTGTTCTCACAAGTTATTGCTGGCTAAGTAGATCCGTCTTTCTCTTTTTCCTTAGCAAATCCATTAATTCCCAGTTCTTCAGCTGTCTCTGAAGAATCTTAGAGCCTTCTGGGCATTTTGCTTCTCTTCATCACTGGTGACTAAATCTTTCCCTTCTTTTTCTGCTGATAATCCAGGAGCTGCCTCCTCTCCGTTCTTCTCCCATCTCTCTGTTTGTTTTAGAGGAGATAGAAGTGCTTTTGTCTTGTGCAGTTAGGTGCTTGTTATCTAATTAGTGACGTTTTGTGGAGGTTTGCAACCCTCTGCCTCCGACTGAGTTGAGTATCTGACATTTTTCCTTTGGGCTCCATATCTCCCCTTCATTGGAAAGGGGACATAACAACCCCAGGCTCCTTTCTATCACAACCTATTATGACTAAAATGCCTCAACTCCTGGTTGCAGAAAATGTAAATGTCAGTTCAAAAAACCCACTGTCTTATTTTAAAAACACATGATTGCTTATGTACTGCATTTGTGCTGTAGCCAACCCCCCAAAAAGATATTTTTCCTGACAGTATAGTTGGATTACGTGTAATTTCCGTGATGTTTCCATTCAGAATTTTGCTTATTTGTAGCTTATCTTTGAACTGCTTTATTTTTAGCTCAATGATGAAGGAAGAAAAATAGTTTACATTTGGCACATAAACTAACAATTTGTCATGGGCATGTAGAAGCTAAAAAGTCAGGCAGATGCTGTGTTCTTCATTCTCTATTCTCATGTTTTGCAGTATATAACTTACCAGCTGAGTGTCAGGCTTCGTTAACTATCTTAACCTAATGCTTTAAAACAGTCATCATTGCTAAGCAAAGTATTTCCTTCATTGTTAGAATAAAAAGTACGAAGACAAAATATTTTGTACACTTGAAAGATTTTTTTTTTTTTTTTGGTTAATTCCTCTATTTCTTACCTGTGAGAAAATGCCACCTCTCCTCCTCCCAGGTTTTGTGCTGAGACACTCTTGTCCACTTGGACCTCAGGTGCAAAATGCACATGTGGCTGAGGACATGTTTGCTGGAAGAGCGATGAGACATCCAGCTTTTTGCCAGACATTCTATGAAGTTGATATATGGCACAGCAGATGATGAAATGAATTATTTTATGCACACACACACCCCCCTTCTGAGTGCCCAATTTCTTTTGACTCATACAGCTCAAACATTTTCCAGGTGCTGCATGTGAGATATTAATGCAAAAATCCCCTGAAACTGGTTTCCCACTAGGATTTCATGACCACACTGTCCATCTGTAAATCTTTGTATTAATAATATTCAACCCCCACTGACCAATTTCAGACTAACTCGTGTGATGACTGGAAGCAAAAAGACCCAAATTTTGGCAAGGAGACTGGAAACTGCGTGAAAAACCTTGATACTCTGTCTTTCCAGTATCCCCCCCCCCCCCCCGAATTATATATATATATAAGCTGTATCAAAACTCTGAATTAAAACTCTGAATTCCCTTTGCTTTTCCTCCTTTTTTTTTTTTTTAAGCTCCAAGAAAGCCACACAACCATACTTTCCTAAGCTGCCAGCTTCCCAGACAGCTGAACAAAATTTACTTGCTTGTGTTAACAAGCAAATACATACAGTTAATCAGCTTTTAATCAGTTAGGTAGTTACAGGGAGAGAGAGATGGTTGATGGCTGCATTTTATAACCCCTTGGGCCATAATTGGCTTTCTTGTTTGCCCTTGCTGTGTAGTCGTAAAATTGCTTTGCAACTACATGGAACTGGGTTTAGAACAGCCTTTCCCCCTTTTTGTTTTTTGTTTGTTTTCAGCTAGCAGCAAGTGGATACAGGTTTTGGAAGCAATATAGGCATAAAGCAGGAAAGTTTTAAACAAAAAACTATTTTCAAATGAAATAGCCGATGACCTCTCAGGCTTTGAGGTCTCATTTTTAATAATTCAGTAGTTAGATAAACAGGTTCATGTTCATTACATTTTAGCACTTTCCAAAACCATGTTGAGAAGAGGGATGGGGAATGAGTCTAGGACTGTGAATAATTGTGGAAACATCCATCCAATAAATTATGATCCATGGTGAACCTAACGGTTGTACACAGTGAGAATTTTTCCATTCGTTTCTTAAGATATTTCTTCTTTCTACCTTTTCCTCTAAGCCACTGTTTAGATCAGATGTCTTTTCAATGTCTTTATATAGCTTATTTTGGAAGAATCATTAGTTGTCAATCCATTTGCCATTTTCTGCAAGGTTGGGTGGGGGGTTTTTTTGTTACAAAACCACCAAGTTTTTGCCAGACAACTAAAAAAAATAATAAAATCTGCTTTGGAATGCCAAACTACTTGATTCTGTGAATGTTTGACTAATGAGAGGAATTTTCACTGGTATGAGAGAATTTATAAATTCATATAGTCAGTGCTGAAGACTAAACAACATTCATATAACAGTAACTCAGAGAATAGAAAAGATGAAGGAAACAACAAAAACGTGAGCCAGCAATGTGCCCTGATGGCAAGGAGAGCCGCCAGCCTCCTGGGCTGCATTAGGTTGCATGCTGCCAGCAGGTTGAGGGAGGGGATTGTTCACCCCTGCTCAGCACTGGCGAGGCCCATCTAGAGTTCTGGGGCCAGTTCTGGCTTCCCCAGTATGAGACATGTGAACATGCTGGCACCAGTCCAGTGAAGGCACCATGAAGATGATTAGGGGACTGGAGCATCTCTCCCATGAGGGAATTTGAGAGAGGGGACTGTTCAGCACAGAGGAGAGAAGGCTGAGGGGGATCTTATCCATACGTGCAAATACCCAAGGGAGGGTGCAAAGAGGATGGAACCAGGCCCTTTTCAGTGGTGCTCCGTGATGGGACAAGTGACAATGGGCACAAACAGAAATATAAGCAATTCTGTTAAAACATAAGGGGTAAGGGGGGAATTTTTTTATTTTACTGTGAGGGTGTTAAAACTTTGGCACAACTTGCCCAGAGAGGGTGTGGAGTCTTCATCCCTGGAGACATTTAAGACCTAACCAAGCCAAGGCCCTCAGGAACCAGCTCCAGGGGACCCTGCTCTGAGTAGGGGGGTTGCGTCAGTCTCCCTCCAAGGTGGCTTCCAACCTCAACAACTGTGTGATTATATGAAATAATAAATTCAATTTGGAGCTGGGTGTTTTATCTAAAAGATAGATATGTTATTTCTCACCAGAAGTGACCAAAAAATTTATTGGGCTAATCTGAAGATATTGTATGTAGTTATCCTTTTCCATAATAAGGAAATAGATGACTGATTTGAGACTTGAGCCACAGTGATACAAGACATGGAAATTTAGTTTAAAAAGTAAGAGCAGCCTTTCATTAATTAGTGTGTTGTTTGTGCATTCCTGTTTAAAGATGATGTGATTACTTAAAAGAGTAACTGAGATGGCACTAAAATTATTTTTGGTGTTGCCAATGCAGCTTTTGGAATGTTTCATCAGTTACTTTCTCCTGTTGTGTAATTTTTTTAATCACTTTGGATTTGTATACATGGTAGTCATCTTTTGGTTAGAAGTCATTCTGGGTGTGAGGATCTGAGAATCCAAAGCAAGGAGCAGTATTGTGATAAATAGCCAATTTAAAGCCTATTTCAAAATCATGGTGTTATTTCAGCTCTAATTTTCATGTAATCTCTGTAAGTGGATCAGTGGCTACCTGTAAAGTGCAGTCAAGGAGTCCCAGGTGGGACTACACGTCTCAGACCCCATGCAGATTTCATGTTAAGGACAGACCCAGTGTGCCCCATGTTCCTCCTTCATTTGATATCTTGGGTTTTCAGAGGAAGGAATTCTGACAGCATGGAAGGATCAAAACTTGCCATGAAGTCTTGTTGCTGTTGACATGATTTATCACAAGGTAATAGAAAAAGTTGCTGTTAGCCTAGCATAAACCCTGTGCTGCCCTATACCTGTCATCAGTAGCAGAGTCAGTGTGGGATTTCCGATGGTAAAGCAACGATAACATCTGTCCCAGTAGCACTAAATCTTAAATCAGGAGACTCTGTTGCATTACAATATCTTGCGATGATGTTTAGATTATTGCATTCATTGTGTGAAGAAAAGGAAGATGCATAAGTATAGGTGAAGAAACGAGGACATTAAATCATGATGATCAAATCATCAGAGCTTCCACACATGTGTGAGAGATGACAGACTGCAATAACTAATTGTACTACAAAACTAATCCTTATAGAATTGCAAGAAATGAATCATTTGCATTTGTCTGAGAAACACTTAGGGAGTTAGTTCGCCTTTCCCATGCATTTGAGTCTTACTTATTTCTTATTTTATATTTTTCTTCCAATGAACTCATCTTCTGACTGTCATACATATGCCTGCAATATGTATTTTAGAAGGAATTTGACTCTTATCCAAATATTTAGTCTGATTCAAACAAGCCAATTCACTGCATATCATTACCTCTGTTTTTCCTTCTGCCATGAGTAGTGTAGCTGTCCAGCAGCTTGCATCCAGCTGTGAGTGCAGGCATGCAGCTGTGTGGGGAAGTCCGACGTCAAATAAAATAAAGCTCCTATAAGAGCAGCGTTTGTAGATAAGTAGCATCATTTACTCTCACAAGACTACATTGATCAGTTACCATTGAAACAAACCATCAGCACGTTTGAGTCAGTAAGCTGCCTAATTGTGAAGTTAAAAAAATAATTGCATATGTAAAATACAGTTTAGAACCGACAACGTAATGCACTGCAGAAGCTAAGTAAACTTACTGTTTGTAATGTTCACTTAATTTGTCCTCATTTGTGCTGCACTGACACTACCATACAAAGCCATGACGAAACAGACAGTCCTCAACGTGTGCTCTTCTAGATTTTTCCTTTCATTAGTGCCTACAGGTATTGTTTTATAGTGCTTGAGTAAAGTTCTGAGTAAGGTTTTTTCAGAAGCATCTTAGAAAATTTTGTATATTGGTCAGGCTTTTTTATGCATCAATAGTAGATTACGTATATGCGATATAGTTGTTTTTATCATGGGAAAGGATTGCTTAAGTATTAACTCTGATAGATGCATTGCTTTTTCTTATTGACCATCGAGCGAATTAACTGTTGTTGACTGTTAACTGCTCTGCGTGGTTGGTGCTTTTTTTTAAATTTAACTCTACAATCACAGGTTTTGAATATTTCTCTTTATCTCTTCCTTCCTGGTTAGTCTCTTCCTCCTGTACAACATGCTTCGAGTCTGCTTCTCAGTTGTGTGAAATCCTTTTGAGTAATTCAAACTGTGTTTGTTTTCCTTCTTGACATTGACAGTTATCTAGCACATAGTTTATTAAGTGTTGTCTTAAAAGAAGTGCATTAATTAACAGTGATTTAGTGAGTAGCTGAAAATATTTAAATAGATTGACTTAGAGCAAAAGAACTTTTAAATGGGAGTCTTTTAGTCGCCTCCTAAATGAAATGAGGCTCTTTTTAAAAACAAAGTAAGGGAGAGAGGGCAGAATGTTCAGCTGTATAGCTTTTGCTCTGACAACTTGTTGGTGGTTAGCAGCAAAGTGAGCTCTTCACTTCGTTTGTTGTCTGGTGTTTCAGGGCAGCATTTATTTCCTGGCAGAGCCAAGACTGCTATTTTTGTCCTGAGAAGAGAAAAATGATTACACTATATTTTATAAAGCTACACCTAAGGTAGTTACGGTTTACTTCAGTGCCTCATTTCTTGAAAAGTTCTAGATCATTTTTGGGGTGTATGAATAGCCTGTCCTGCACTACATTTCTATTCAAGCAGCAGAAATTTTAATTGATGCAGCGTTTGTTGATTGTGCTGAGATGAACAGAAAACTGAAACCACATTCCCCAAATTACCTGCTGTGTGATGTCTTTATATTTTTAATGGTCTTCTCTTCAGAAGTCCCATTACAGTATTGCTTCAGTTGAAAAGAACAAACAGGCTATTTATTAAGTGTGCAGTCAATAACATTTCAGCTAATAATGATTAAGTGCTTACAATAATCTATCAACAGTAAAGGGGTTTTTTGAGTCATGTATGATCTTCCTGCCTGCTCCCTGGAGTCTGAAGTATTTACTGCTTGGAAACAAAGACCCTTAGTGTCAAAGGTAAGCAACGGCGTGCTGAAAGAGCAAGAGCATGCCTGTAAACAGGAATACAGTGGAGAGTAATTAATAATGGGCCTCTAGTAGGGCCCACTGTACATTCAGTCTTCTCTTCCCACCCCATCCTCTCTAAGCTATTTCAGGTAAGAGGCAGTTTCCTTTGGCCATATTCATACATAGTGAGTTCATGTGTCATCATGTATTTTACATGCATCCATTAGTCTCCAAGGACTGTAGTGGTCTTGCATGATTGGTGTTGGGTCAGTGTTGAGTTAAACAGTGTACTGTTTAACATCTTTGTCAGTGACATGGATGATGGCATTGAGTGCACCCTCAGCAAGTTTGCTGACGACACCAAGCTGTGTGGTGCGGTGAACATACTGGAGGGAAGGGATGCCGTCCAGAGGGACCTTGACAGGCTGGAAGGGTTTAGATTAGATATCAGGAAGAAATTCTACCTGGAGAGGGTGTTGAGGCACTGGAAGATGTTCAGAGAAGCTGTGGATGCCCCATCCCTGGAAGTGTTCAAGGCCAGGCTGGATGAGGCTTTGAGCAACCTGGTCTAGTGGAAGGTGTCCCTGCCCATGGCAGGGGTGTTGGAACTAAATGTTCTTGAAGGTCCCTTCCCACCCAAACCAGTCTGTGCTTCTATGATTATTTTAGTCAAATACATAGCATTTAATTCTGCAGATACTTCTTTAAAATGTATTGTTGATTGCTCTGAGTAGATTCAATGATCTGTGAGGTTGGACCCTTAAACATTTGGATGTAAGCTGGCCCGTATGGCAGCATTGCCCACCCATGTCATAGAGTAGTAGTCTCTGAGTGCATGTCCTTTTTACAGGTTGTAATGCTTCAGATGTGACAAGTCTGTACAATGGATGGGCATATTTTAGAAAATAACATAAATTATGAATTTGTATGTTTTCTATTAACTTTATGAGTAAAAGCTAACAACTCTTACAATGCAGGATTCACAGAGCTTCAACTTGAAAAATACAAATTTTGTTTTATTTTGAGCTGCCTACAGATAAATCTTTTGAAGCTGAATAGAATTTATTTTGAGTGAAGAATATTAGAATGGCTCATAATACAAAGATGAATGAAATATGATTAAGTATGATGGCAATTTTTGACACTTTTTCAGAATTTCAGATAAGCATCCTAAAGGAGGAAAAGGAAAATTGGTTTGTTTATAGGTTATTTTTTAATTTTACTAACAGACAACACTTCTGTGAAGCAGAAATTAATTTTTATAATTTCTAAACAGTTTTAGATTATTATGTGACAAAATCCCTGCTAGAATTTCCCCAAACTCTGGTGGTCTGAAGAAATGGCATCATCAAAGGCCAACTGTTTCCTTCTGGCTTACCAGGTCTAAGACCTTGCCTTTAAAAACTTGTAACATAATTCACTTCATTATTTCTAAGTGTAGATGTTTTCTTTGTAATGCTGAGTCAGTACATTGGAGTTAAATTTCTTTTCTTTAGCCTTGAATGTGTGCAGATTGTACCTCTCTAAGGGATGGGGAGGAAGATTTTACTGTTACCAGCTAAAATGAGCCTAGCATGCCGAACTGGTTGAAATGTAATTTAAGGAAAAAATTTTCAGAAAGGGATACTGATAAGGCAGACAATGGGAATTAGGAATATCTTGGGGTAAGTACTTGACTGACTTTAGAGAAATCTTGTTCCTTCAGTACATTTCTGGTTACAACTCTAGATGAAATCCTGTCACAGTTGAAGGTAGAGAGAGAAGGTAATTTCTGAAAATGGTGAGGATATCTTGACCCCATAGGGTATCCAAGGGCAGTTGAGCCAGCTTCTTATGTCAAGGTGGAACAAGTTTGGAAGCACAAAACATTGTCAGGATAAACTGAACTAGAGCTAATCTCAGGAACTTGAGAAACCAAAGATATATGGAAGAAGAGAAGGCAAGGACAGGAGCAGAGAGCTAAAGACCATCAGATTCTGTTCTAGAACATAGATTTGAGGATCAGGCAGTACTGTAAGACATCAGGAGCATGAACTGGAGATGGAGAATAGTGGGCAGAAGTCAAGGTACAGGTGTGAAGATAGAAGTGTATAGCTATGGTCAAATGGCACAGCTGTGATCAGCACTTAGTCCAGCTGCCCTCAGCTGGGCTTGGACCAACCACCAGTTGGCTATATGGGCCAAGTCTAGAGGCTTAACAGGCTCTTAGTCACTGAAGAGACAGACAGCAGGCCACCTGAGAGCTGCTTGCCCCCACAGAAATTACCTGTTGGCCCTACCTTGGTAGTCTTGGTCCTTTATTTGGTGGATCTCATGACAGCACTGAGTCTAAGTATGTATTCATTGAGTAGGCATTACATAATTAGGTCCCATGTTGTCAAGCACTCTTGTAGTGGCTTTTGTGAAATATCTTATTTTTTGTAAATGTGTAAGTGGTTAGAAACCTCCTGACGGGAAGAAGCATTTCAAATTAAGTTTTAGACTCAAACTTAGTTCCACAATTGAGGATAATGAACGTAATTCTCTGGATGGTACACGTTGTGTAACATTGAATGACTCTTTGCAATGAGTCACAAAACTTGTGGAAGAAATGAATGCCTCCAGAAATGTCTTTAAATTCTCTGGATTTCATAAAAGCAAACTGAAGCCATGTTCATTCATTCATTAGTGTCTGCACAGCTGATAGACTTTCCCGCTGTGCGGTGTACACAAGAGTAGGCTATGATGAAGACTGAGGACTCGTACTCAGAATGACCGCAATTTCACATACATTGCATTGGAAAATGCGCCAGTCTAGATGACAGATGTTACTATCCTTGTGTGGTTAATATAGGTTTGTCTACGTTTTTGCTACATTATGAAAACTCTCAGGGGTGCTTATTTTCTTATTTTTCTTGGCTGGTTGAAAGGTAACACTACGGAATGCCATAGAATGTGGTCTTACTGCTTCAGTCATCTGCTCAGAGAGCTCACTCAGAGTTTCTAAAGCATTTATTAATCACAGAAAACAGCAGAAATATTTCTGCAGGATTTCTGCCTCACCTTTCCAGTTAAAGGAAACATAAGCCATCTTTTACAGTGTGTGGCACACAATAGCTAATTCCAATATGTGCATCTTCCATTAACTTCCTTCTTTGAACTAGGAGATTCAACTATTGCCTATACACGTAAAACTTTTGAGATGGTTTTATAGGATGCCTCAGATTTCTGATTCGGGGGAAATTCAGAGTTTTGGGGGAAAAAAAAGTTAGTTTCAGAGTCAGGAAGTAGAAGTAGACTGAAAATTATTCACATTATCTATCTTTTACTGATTAATTTCTGTACAATACTGAGACATTGGATTCTAGCAATATATACCTGTAATGCCACAGAAGCCTTCAGATGAGTATTGGTCACTGAAAAAATGGAAGAAAATTATGGTCGTGGTCTGTTTCATTAGTCTTGTAGTTTACAGTCCCTTGCTGGAGAGACTGAAACCGGAAATAACCTAAAACTTTCTAATTCTACACTGAAGTCAAATGAAGCAATGTCTCTTTAGTTCTGCTATATTTGATGACTATAGAAGACAGTTGAGGATTTGTTTTCTTTAAAATACTAATTTCTTCCTTTGTAAATGTCGTGGTTTAACTCCAGCTA
>NW_010255993.1:0-65381 GCF_000690775.1 Eurypyga helias
CGGGGGGTGCTGCAGCGCTGCGGGGGTCGGGGGGCGGCCCCCACCCCGACAGCTGCCCGCTAACGCACCCCTGCAAGTCCCTGCGCGGGAAGCCTCCTCGCCTTCCAGCCCGTTCTCCCTTCCCTACCGCTTCTTCCAAACCTGTCGCTCCCCCACCCTAGCAAAATGCTTCATTAAATCCTGCTTCTAGCACGAACACTCCTCACTTCAATTTTTTTTCTTTCTTTTTTCCCTCAATTCCATGATCTCGTTCCTTTTTTCCTGTGATGGCGATTCTGAAAAGTCAGTTGTCTGCTGAAAGTTTAGTCACACAACAGTGTGGACTATCATTATCCTGTGAAAGCTCGGTTTTAGTGGGTATTTCGTCATTTAGTGGCTTACTGACACCGCAGAAACCAGTCCAGTCGGTCTCAGAAATGTTTTCATTTCTTCACGCAGAGCTCATGGTGTCTTCACCGAAATAATGCAGAGTTCCATCTCTCTCTCTTTTTTTTTTTAATTCATATCTTGGGAATGTATTTTTCCTCTTTTTCAGTAGATGTTAAGTGGACATAGACTCCAGCTGAATGCTACATCTGGCAGAAAAGAGGAGATTGATTGCCTTAGAATGGGTAAAAATTAGAATAATTGATGCTCCTGTGTTAAAACAAAACATTAACTTCCAATTTTTCTTTATTGTTGCCTTCATTAGAGTATTTGTCTGTGCTTTGTATGAAGGCTATTTTCCACGTTTTTCTTCTTTTGCAAGGGATGCTAACATTTGTATGCTCTCACTTTGTGAATGGGCCCTTTGCTTTTCTACTTCTTCGCGCCATTGGTTTGAGGTTTTTTCTGTCTAAGCTGGGTATCTGGCCAGGGAATGCCCTCTCTAGTCTCTGCATCCTAAGTAGTATTAGGAGCCTGTCTGTGAATAAAAATGGAAAGCTCATTTTATGTGGGTGCTGACAAAGTGGAGGTAGATTCAAATGCTAGGGAAAATTTTGCATGCATGGCTACCCTAAGGCATGACTTTCAGGTCATTCAAAGCACCACTTCTGTTAGAGTGGTTACTAGAAAGCAAGCTGCAAGTAAGTCCTGCAAACTTTTACATCTAGATGATACCACTGTATGCTCATAACTTTGAACTGGTATTTATGCAAACTGCTATGCAAGAGGTGTGAGACTCAAGGTAGGAAACACCACAGGAATCAGTTGATTCAAGATGAGATAATTTCTCTTGGCACATGCAGAATAGGGATGATCTCACTAACAGAAATTTAAAGCTGTGCAAATTTGGCTGACTTCAAACATCTAGAAGAGTGTCAGTATTCTTTTAACTATTGCATGAGTTGGGCGAGAAAGAGTAATATTTCTGTGGTTGCTGAAGTGTGACAGGGTACTTTTCAGAGATGAAAAACACTCTAGCGACTGTCTTAGCCCATCTGTGGTTTAGTCCTTTTTCATTCTGGATGGAGTTGGTGTGTGGTGTTGACAAAGTACATGAGGGAATGGTAGACTGCATTTTCTGGAGGAAAAGAATATTGCATCATTGACAAAATTGCCTGACAGCTCTTTAATCTTGAGAACATTTTCATCACAGTTTATATAGGGAAAAGACTGTGGTCAGGGCAATTCATCTGCTTCTGCAACTGCTCTTTAGACTAGGAGCTCTGAGAACAACTTGCCAAACGGTTGGAAAAGTGGTGCAGTCTTCCAGTAACACACAGGCCTACATATAATCATACTAGCACTTAGTCTCACTCCAAACTTGTTGAGTAAGCTCAGTGTAACTGTTACTTACAACTGTGCAAGATGACTAGTGTGCCTTTAGGTGATTCAGAAATGATGCTGCATAGGGAAGAGTGGTATGGAAGGGTGGCAACCATTCTCTGGAATTAAAAAAAATACAAATGGGCTTGGTTCAGCTATGGAAACAATGACTGGGTTTCCAGGATGACGTTGGAGGGGGTTAAGCAGAGGGTTACCATGGTGGTGAAGGGCTTGCATCACATGATCCCTGAGGAAAGACGTGGAGTAGCTAGACTTGGTTAGTCTGGTGAAGAGTGGATTAAGGGGTAATGTAGTAGCAGCCCTCAAATGCTTGAAGGGGAGGCAAAAAAAAGGTGACGAAGCTCAACTCTTGTTGGTAATGCCAGGGAGTGTAACAACAGCCAGGGATCACAAATTGCAGCTGGAAGGTTCATATTGTACATTAGGAAAAAATTCTTCACTGTGAGGATCTGTGAAAATCCAGAGGGATTCTAGAATTAGGGAAATAGTAAAAAATTTGCTGTATGGAGTGATGGCTGACTTCACAGGGTCACTGAATTGTTGAGGTGGAGGGGAAGTCCAGAGATCATCTCTCTAGTTCACCCCTCCACTCCCCTGGCCTAAAGCATTGTTAACAGAAGAGGTTGCTCAGGCCATTGTCCTGTTGGGTTATGAATGTCTTCAAGGACTGAGACTCCACAGCCTGGGCAACTTATTCAAATATTTGATCACTGTCACAGTAAATATTTTACTTTTATTATGTTTAAATGGGATTTCCCATATTTCAGTTTGTGCCCGTTGCTTCTTGTCCTTTCTTTGGGCATGTCTGGCTCCACCTTCTTTACTCCTTTCCCCCTTCAAGTATTTATATGTATTGTTAAGAGCACTGTGAGCTTTCTCATCTCCAGGCTGAGTATTCCCAGCTTTCTCAGCCTCTCCTTGTAGGAGAAATCATCTTTGTGGCCCTGTGTTGAAGTCACTTCAGTACATCCATCCATGTCTCCCTTGTACTGAGGAGCCCAGAACTAACACAGCACTGTAGATGGGGCTGAGGAAAGGGGAAGGATCACCTGCCTGACCAGCTCACAGTGTTCTTCCTAATGCAGACCAGGACTTAGTCTGGTGTTGGCAGGGGTCTTAAGTGGGACAGTGGACACAAAATTTAAATGGACTAAAAGTTTTGGCCATGAAGTTGGGTGAGATGCCAACAAGAAGACTCCCACTCAAAACTCCAAAACCCAGCAATCTGTAAAAAGGTTTACTTAAAAAAAATACACACTACAAAGAACCATGTCTAAACTTGGAAAGTTGTGAAATACTTTGAAAATTCATTTTGAAATGCAGTCTAATCTGATTTTGAAAATTGCAGCGCAAGAATCAGCTCCTTAGTCAGACAGAGCTGAGTTGGGAATGGAAGTGATAAGTGCCCTCTGTTCATATTGTGAGTGGGAGCTGCAGATGCACCTGGCAGGGAATGCTTGTTCCTTGTAGGATAAGACCATCCGAGAACAGGGACATCAGAAAACATGTTTGGTTTACTGTCATTTGATAAATCCTTTATCCAAGGGAATACTATAGACAGAGATCAGATAAGCAGGCAACTGCTGAATGAATGGGAAGTAAAGGACCAGCTGTTCTTAGTGAGTAGCATTGTTAAAGTCAAACAAATGTCTTACTTGGCCTGGATTTATCACACAAATTCTGATTCAAAGAAGTGGCTCTGAAACTACTTGAAATATTTGAATTCCTCTGGAGGATTTAAGTCATCAGTGCCAAGTTATGGGAAGCTGAGGAAAAGAATTACAGTGAAAAAACCCAGAGGATCAAGATTGTTTGAGAGGGCTGTTCACTCCTGTCCAGCATGTGTAAGAAACAAAATAATGGACTACTTCTCTTGAATTACAAGAATTCAACAGAGCCACATGACACCCAAATTTTTTTTAACAGTGATACTTTCAGACACTGTTGAAAGTACAAGTAAAGACCACATGACTGCTTCAGTTAAAGTTCAATTAAATGAGTTGAAAAACAACTCCAAGTAGAGGAGAATAGCAGTATTTTATTTTCTCATTCCTTGTAAAAGAAATTGCATACTGGATTTCAATTATATAATTTATAGACAAGTACAGAAAACACTTCCACCCCTAGATTGTCAAACTAACACCTTTCACAGAATTCCTTTCTGATAAGTCATGTCATTTCTTGGAAGCAACATAGAAGAATTTGCTTGATATTTAAGAATAAAATCTGATTGAAGCAGGCATAGTGATATTACTTGTGTATAATCACATAGTCTTAAAGAAAACTTGCCTTTATCATTGTGTATGTTACTTTTATGTACATAACAGCTAAATTTGTACCATTATCCCTTGAAGAATTTATGATACTTCTCTGATATTGTAGTATTTTGGTGGTTTCATGATTTCACTGCACACATGCCACCAGAGCATAGAGCTCTTAAAATACTCTTCAATACTTAAATTAAACCCACTGATAATAAAAATAACAATAGTTTATATATAGATTAGCGTAAAAGCTGCAGCACCCAGAGGCTGTAAAATGTAAACGATACAGGGGAAGGAACAGGGGAAGGGTTACTGAGTAAAGACAGAATAATGGGTATGTGGGCAGGCATTTGACCCACCCCAGTTCAGGTATTCTTTTACATTTTTGCCTCTTTTTTTTTTTAACTACAGGAAACTGTTTTGCTTAAGTCTGATTATGTAATAGCAGTGGCATATTTTCTGCTGCGGTGTATATGGGTATTCATTACCTCTAATTGTTAAAAAAGATATTTTTTATAACATTTGTACAAGAGTTGTTTAAAATGAAGATATTTTAGAACAAACCTCATGAAAAACATTGTGTGGTTTATTGCCCAGAGCTATGGCTCCTTGATAGATTTTGTGGTTTAGGAATAACATTCTAATGTCATTATATTTTCCACTGAGGACTTAATGAAGCCATGTGGTGAGACCACGAAACTGTCAAAATGTTGCAGGATCCTTTCCACAACCATGTCCTTTCCCAAGCCTTCTACCTCAGGGATTTCTCAGAAAATCTTTCTGCTTCCAATATAATATTTTAAAATCCTTACAATTTGTAAAGATTTTTTTTTTTGACACTATACCTTGCATTTATATCATCAGGTTTTTTCCTATTACCATAGTGCCTACAAACCCTAGTGTAGTCCATAGTGTTAGACGCTATGCAAACACAAACCACAAGTACTGACACTTTCTCTGCAGGCTACAGTGTAGGCTTCACATCCGAAACAACAAGATACAGGTGATACAAGCACACAGGGAATAAGCAGGGCTGAACACAGTTTTAGGAATGTAATGAAATGATGATGGTTAAGATGTCAGGCTGTGGTGCTAACTCTCCAGAGTGATGATAGCACTTCCAACTGCTAGATGTCATTGTAGTAACAGCAGCTTCCTAATTTTAAAAAGGGATTTGAAGGAAGATGAAGAATTAGTTTTGTTGGTACCTATAAGGCATTTCTTGATTAGAGTTTTCTTTGAGAAGTGAGCAGATGCGAGAAATTCTTAAAACTCTGTGTTAAGGGTACTGAATTACTTACAAAAACCCTGAGTTGATCAGACAGTAAATGTGGAACAGAGCCTACCACTACATTTGGAACTTAAATAATTTAATATTTAAATAATACCATAATTAATTTAGATAAAGCAACAAATACTTCAAAATAGTCTGCCACCAGATTTTGGGCAATTTATTTTTATATGGAACTACTACATTAATACATTTATTATGGTTGACTGGTAAGGGAATTGTTGCTCACATACAAAGGTTGACAACACAATTACACGTATGTCTTCAATATGGAAATAATTGTGCTAATTAGAGCTTGTTAAGTTGGATATTTTGCCAGATTTGGATTTATTTTTCAACAGTTTAAGTGCTCACATTGATATTTTATATCAATTATAAGTTCTTAGAGCAAGAGTTCATTTAAATAGGGACAGTTTTATTACTTAGAAAGAAAAAGATCTCTTGTCCAAAACTACATACTGGAATTCTAACCCTAAGATTCTGAGCATTCAAAAATACTATCCATAGGCAAAATTAAAATATTCCTGCCATCCAAAAGCACTAGTTATATTGTGACTAACTACACACTGCAAACAACAGTAGATAGCTGAAGTTAATTATCAGAAATAATCCAAGAGCTTGTTCGCACTTTTCGCTGCTGCCTGGGACACTGGTCTGCTGTAGAAGCAGAGCAGGTACTCAAGGAAGAAGTGGAGCAGGAAGCAGGCGGCACTGGAACAGAGGGAGCTCAGGCTGGACAAGAACAGCAGGCTCTAGCACGCTGCAAGCTCCAGGGAAAAACTGTAAGCTTCTGTCCAACAACCATGCAGTCAGAAATAAGGTTTGCAGATGACAAAATCTGGGGTGGTGGTTGATACAGCAGGTGGTTGTGCCGTCTTTCAGAGTCACTTCAGCAGGCTGAAGAAATGGGCCAACAGGAGCCTCATGAAGTTCAACAGCATCCTTCACCTTGGAGGAAATAAACCCATACACCAGCACATGGGCTGGTAGCCAACCAGCTGGAAAGAAGCTTGGCAGAAAAGAAAGGCCTTGGAGGTCCTGGTGGACACCAAATAAGCATGGGTACCCTTGCAGCAAAGAAGGTCCACAATCGCCCGGGCTGTAGTAAGCAAAGCATTGCCTGCGGGTCAAGGAAGGTTATGCTTCCCCTCTACTTTGCACTCCACATCCACACAGTGCTTTGTTCAGTTCTGGGCTCCCTTGTATGAGCAACACATGAATATGTGTGAGTCCAGTAAAGGGTGACAAAGATGATTGAAGGACTAGAGCATCTGACATAAGAGAAGACGGACTGCTTAGCTTGGAGAAGTGAAGGTGTGGGGACATCTTATCTATGTGTATAAATACCTGACGGGAGGGAATAAAGAAGAGCCAGACTTTTCTCTGACAGGACAAGAGGGCACAAGCTGAAATGCAGGAAATTCCATTTAAACATAAGAAAAATAATCCTGATTGGCTGTGATTGAAAAGGTGCATTGATTGCAAAAAGACTGAAATCAGACTCCACAGCGATATGTGACCCTGATGACTATGGATGGTTTCAGGAACTAGACTTGAGAGTGCACTAGCTGGAGTATGGAGGTGGAATTATGGGCACAAGAGTTTGTTGACAACTCTAAATCTGTATCGTAGGAAGTATACTCAGAAATGTACTTTCAGGTCAGTTTTGTTTGGTTATTGCCTTTTTTGAAGGCTAGAGTAGAAATCTGTTTTTCTGCTATTTTGCTACTCTCTTTGGCATTCTTATTTTACTAGAGCTGCTGACTTAAGGTGACTTACCATTAATGGCCCCCTGAGAACTCTGCCTCTGCCAATTCTACTTGAGATCTCAGTGAAAAGGAAGGCAGGGACAGTGCAGTGAAAGCACAGACAGACATTGACACGCAATTAATCATTGCAGGCTACCAAATGAAAGCTTGTCAATACCTTCACAAAGAGAGGAGGGAGAGTCAAGCCGCATCTTTAAACTGCTTGGATAGTGGAAAAATTACATATGTCTAGGCTCCTATCTATTTTCAGAAACAATATCAGAAGATGAAGCTGTGTAGAGAAGCTCATTCTGAGCATTCATAAAGAGCAGTAAAGCTAAGGAAACAAGTTTTTCTTAAAATGATTTATAATTATAGTTCCCCGTTTGTCGATATGGATCTGTAACAATCTTGGTTTTGGCATAAACTACAATGTGATTTTTTTTCTTTTCTAATCTGCATCAGCTGACAACATTGTCCTGACTTTCTTAGTCCACAGTTCATGGAAAAAATAGAAACTTCAAAGGCAGGATCTATGCTCCTGAATGTTACTAGGTGATCTACAAAGGGCTGAGTGTTGTTATTTATCCTTTAGTCTCACTTAAGAGATCCCTTATGTTGACAAGCACTTCCTACTTATTGCCTAAACCAACTGTCTGGAGCTTTGTGAACTACTTTCTGCAGGGCCTCTATCTAACTTTCAGATGTTTTGGTGCTTTGCACAAGCAAGTAAGCTGATATGCTTAAGGATGCCTTAGCACCTTTGAGGAACTTGCCTAAATGACTGGTATAGATGTTTGTAATGAATATTATTTATTAAACTGGTTTGGTAAACCTTAAATGTCTTATCTTTGTCTGTAAGAAGATAGTCCTGTTGGTTGACTCATGTCTAAATGGTTCCCAGTGCTATCAACTGCCACCTGTTGTAAATTTAGAGCTTTCAGCAAAACAGAAATCCTGGTGACTTTTCCTAACATAAAACCCAAAACACAACTTAGGAGGGAAGTTAGAACAAAGTATTTTCAAAGGCTGCAATTTAGTATTTTTTGTGGTTTATAGTCTAGTGTGTTAACTTTCTGGACTCACAATTTTGTGTTGACAGAAATTGGAAATCTTGATTTTTTTTTTCACTTATCCTGACTAACTTGTTCAAAAATAACTCAAAATATGTGTTTCTATGTTATCTAAAAGTCACTGGTATAAAAACAGTTGAAAGGATTGTTTATGTTTCAATAAAGGTGCTGGCAAAGTCATAAAAATAAATTATAGAATTTTGCCCAATTTTGGCTTTATTTGTACTGAGCTCTGTCTTACTATTACTGCTGTGGTGCTGAAGAAAAAAAAAACCCCAAATTCTGCCTTTGTATGGTTTTGCACAGTTAATTTGTATAAAGCATACATAGCTATTTGTAATTCTAGAAAAAAATGACAGGTCAGTCTTTTTTATAATGCCTTTGGAAGGAAGAGAGGTGCAACATATTTCACAGATCAGTAGAGCAAAGTAAAATGGTGATGAAATAAATTCTCTTGGTAATACATTAATTTAAAATACAAGTTTACACAGAACATTCGGATGTTTCAAGGCTTCTCATGAATGAGTCAAATACTGTAGCAGTACTAAAGATATATACATACAGTTCTAATAAAGAAAAAGGATAGAAATTATATAAGAGAAAAATACTGTTTCCTCATACAAATCTTTCTTCCTGCTCTAAAATGTAGTTACATTGTAGAGTCAGAAATATGTTATGAAACTCTGAATCTGTTTGGTATAGAGTAGTGCATGTGATTTAGAATAAAAATAGGGCTGCATTGGAGCAGTACAAGAAGTTGCTTTGTATTTAAAATTAAACCAGTAATTTGAAAAAATGCTTGGTTGGGATGGCTAATTCAACTATTGTGGACTTGATTCAGCATCAAATCTGCTAGACACTAGTATTGCCTCATGTTACTTTTGCTGGAATTGCTACTTATTTAGCATCACAACAGAACATGGTTTAGCCCTGTGGAGTATCCTATGTGGAAATTCCTCAGTAAATTAGGAGACAATTTAATTAATGTGTAAAATACTGAATCATTCCATACTGAAAGAGCTTGTTGCTGCTGTACTTTACGTTTTGTGTTAAAATACTCTTAGTTTTACTTTTACCCTTGAATACCAAAACTTCGTAGTGTAGTCCACAGGAGGAATGTTAATCTGGATGCTACCAAGCCCTTTTTCCTGCTAGAAAGGCTTTTGAGATTTGATGGTATGGGCAAGTGGCAAAACTCTGTTATGAAATAGCATCTCCCCATGATGTCATCCTAGTTTCATTCACAAATCCTGAACATTTTAATGGCCTTGCTGCTCTGGCATAATTGAAACAGTGTATGTGTGCTTTTATGTGTGTTTATGTATGCAGCCACACACATGTACTCCTCCTCCTGCCCGTCTATCTGTCTAGCTATCTGAAACACATGAAGTTATATTTTAAAGTTATATTTTGACTCTGAAAAAACCCAACAACTGCTTCCTCCTGTATATTTTCCTTTCTCATCCCATCTGTTGACTTTTTCACATGTGGCCAGCTGTTTTCCTGTGACAACCTTCCCTCCCCAGAAGAACATACTTTGGAAACTATGAATTACTTTGTTTCTGGAAAACAGCTTCTACTGGTTTTTATTTTCTCCCCCCCTACACCTCCTACCCCCAGCTTCTTGGCCACCTTCTGTGGCCTGAAGAGTAAAACTACTTTTTTTTTTTTTCTTTTGTTAAGACTAAAAATAAACTGAAGAAGCTGTTTCCATTGTCCTAATTCATCTGTTATGCTTTATCTGGGAGAAACCGGAACTTGGATGTGAGTGACTTCATTTGAAAAAAAACTGCGCAAAGTCCAACTCTAATATGACCCAGGAAAGCTCTGTGTGAGAAAAACAAATACACAGTGTTGTGTCTATCTACTTTGGGTTCTCTGGCAAGTTTTCTCTACCTCCAGTACTATTATTAAATTAGCTACAATTCCAGAAGTCAAGCTTTCAGTTAAAGTGATATTAGAAGTCAGTGGTCCCTGCTTCCCAGGGACAGTGATGGAACATACTCCTTTTCTTGGGAGAGCTGCCTCCTGGTTAGAAGGGAGGGGCTGTGTCACTATTTCACCAATCCATTTCACACTGAAATAGCACATTGTTTTTGCAGGGGTGAAAGCCTGATCAAAAGATCATTGAGGTCAAGGGCAGATATTTTTCCATTGCCTTCAGCAGACTTTGCATCTGGTCCTTTGTAAGAAGCTCTTACACCAAAATCTCCAAAGTGAAGGTCAGTGTGAGCCTTGATCCTTGCTGTCCTCTGAATCTGAACACTAGGTAAGAACGTAGCTGTGATTTCCATGGCGAACATGCACAATGCTTAGCTGACACTGCGCAGAGGCACCTGTGATATAAGGCTGGGGTTTTTTGGCTCCCTGTGTAGTTTGCAGTTTATGTTAAGCTGTAGTATCTCACATCTGCTGGGCACTAAGAACAGGCACGTGTAAAGTTACCATAACTCAGTTGATGTTCAATAACTTGTTAAGCCACTGTCAAATTGTAATGAGACTCTAAACCTGAGCATTAATACAACTACCACTCCTAGCAACAAATGGGAATTAAAATGTTGTATCAATTATGGTTTTTATAGCAGGAGTAAATTTGTTTTAATTACAGAAATGGGTTAAGTCATGTCCAACAAGAATAAAACCACAGTGAAAACATCTATTTCCTTATAAACTAACAGGGTGACATGAAACAGTATTAGACACTTATTTGAAATGGCTTCCTGAAGTAATAAACAGAATTAAGCAATGAAATCTCTGTAATTAAATACTTCATAATGGAAGCCTAAACTTATCATGAAGGAGGCAGCAAGATAAAATAAGCAGTAAAGCAAACTATTATTTTCACTGAGGTTATTTAATTGTATTTATTGTATTCTACAATAGCTGTTTACTTCATAAATCCACAAAAAAACAGAAGTCCACCAAGTTATCACAGGGCTGAAAAGAAAGGTGACAGTGTATGCGTCAGCATGTTCTGCCCATCAGGACTTTTGACAAATCCCAGAGTATTAAAGTGATGATTAATGCTGGAGAGAGATTTCAGAATGTTGTCTTCCATGGTGTTCACATTGTTCACCCAGACAAGATGTAGAGCAGTATAAGCCCTAACACAACAGTGCTTTCCAACTTCTTTAGAATATCAGTTATCTCAACCCAATGCCTGTCCCCTAAACCACCACCTTGCCTACAATGGGTAGTGCCCCGAGGGAGCATTCTCTGGGGAGCCACCCCACAGTTGGTGGGAGAGGCAAGATGGACTGGAGGAAAACATCCTGCAGTAGGACTCTGATGACTTCCTTCTTTGACAGTTTTACGGCTTGTTGGGTGACTTTGGAAAAGTTTCATTGCTGCTCTGTTTCCCCTTTTTAACATAAGGGTAGTCATTCTGATGTCTACGAAAATGTGTAGGGCATTAAGGACAAATAGTAGAGCAGAGCAAGGGTAGTAGCAATTGCTACACATACTTGCTAGGCTTGGGATGTGCTAAATTGTAAACCTGAGACTTTATTAATTGTGTACAAATGCATCTGTTAATTTTATGTAGTCTTTCTACGAGTTGACACACTTCACCACGTGTTCCTTCACTGTCTTCACAGTCTCATAGAGAAGGCATATCCCTGCCCAGGGTGTTCTGGGCTCATGCAGATTTCAGCTCATTCCGACACTCTGCGGCAGCCAGAAAGTAGCGATGCTGCTTCACGTCTGCGTAACATTCTGTTTAATGAATAGTTAAGCCCTTAATAAATGAGCAGGCACATTCTAGGTCCTGATCCCAGTTGGTCACAGCATGTGAAAGATACTTGTAAATGACTCTCTTCTGTGGAGGTACAAATTAAAATAATGCTCAGCTCTCTTGCATGTACTTTTTTCTGATTTGTTAGAACGCAAAATAGTTTCACGTGGAAGCAGATTTTGTGTTACGCCTCCTGAGGATAGCGGATGACTTGGGTGGTGGCTGTGAGAAAAGGCTGTTAGGGATTAGTAGTTTCTGATGCTCTGCCACTGTGCAGCACATGCTAAAACAACCTGAAAATTAATTTAACTAATACCTGTCAGACTTGCTCTCTTTAGAACAATTGATAGGGTGGAAATAACAGGGTGTATGGTGATATCCATTCCTCCTCTCAGCCTATTCCTGCCTCTCTTTTCTAAGGCTACAGGAAGCAAAGGGCGAGAGCTGACTGCCCGCTCTATGTCTTTTTGAGGCTCCTCAACACTGAAGGTTGTTACATGCTACTTGAGGAATCAACAAATGTAGAATATGCTTATTTTCATTGGAATAGTAAATACTCTGGTCATGAATAATCACATTGCTAATGTGTCTATGCAGTGAAGTCTTCTCCAGTTGCATTTTAAGCGTTGTTGCTGTATAATATTTACATTAATATAGTGGTAATAATAATATATTATGTTACATGTGTATTTCAGTGACCCCAAGCAGTCTTCATTGTGAAATAGGATTCTGCTGTTCATTAGCACAGAAGGAATGTGAATTTTAATAATGCTGAAAGAGCAGCTAACTATCAAAAGAATACAAATATTTAATGGGAGGCATTGATCTATGGAGAGAAAACAAGTAAAATCTGTCTCTGAAGTCAGCATATCCAGAGACAGCTTTATAAATCTGTATTCAATCACAGTACCTCAGGAGGGCTGTGAATCAACAGCAGTGAAGCTCTCTGTAGCTGAATTTAGTTTTTTTTTTTTTTCCCTCATCTGACCTTTCTCTTGTGCAGCTTTTTTTTCTTTCTTGTTTTAGGCTTTAAATATGTTGATAACAAAAGTTGTATTTGTATCATCTTGCACATTCTCTTGCTCTGGATTTACTTCTGGGTTTTTGGTTTGGGTTTTTCTTTTTTGTTTGTTTGTTTTCTTACGTTGCTCTTCGTGTATTGCTCTAAAAAGAAATAAAATAACAAATAAATAAAAAAAGAAAAGCAATAAGAAGGTTTGACCAAAAGGTGGCAGTGAAGACACACAAAATATACCATCCTACACTTGAATAGTAAACAATTTAAAAGAAAAATCTGATTCACCTAAGTTTTAAGAGCATTGTTGTCAAAAAAGTTACCAGTTAAGCTGCATGTTAATGTAAAAACTCCAAAAGGAGTTTGACTTACTGAAGTGACTTATTGCTCGATAAAAGCCTGCTATTGACTCGTGTGCAAGCTGTGTGTAAGACAGGAAAAGAATGGCTTTGCCTTGATCTAGTCTCCTACTGCTCAGAGAATAGATCACAGGGGGCTCGCATAGCTCTTCCTATCGAGATGGGAACACCCAAGGCACTGCTCATCCATCATTCCCAGTGCACACTCTACATGTCTAAACAGCCTTTATCTTCCGATTCTAGCTCTGAGTGTCGGTGGTGAAGCAAAGGGGTAAGCCAACACTTGAGGTCTTCGAACCATGGTGAAATCCTTGCCGTGCTCTGTCAGCTGTTGTCTGTAGGGATGTTTGGTTCGCTACTGTGTGTGGGTACATCATCTATGGCCTTTCCTCAGCTGTGTCCGACAAATGTTTATCCGCCTAAGTAACACATATGACATTGCACTCTTTCACCCCAGCAATGGATTTTGTCTTAAAAATGTACTTTTCTTTATTACTCTTATTAGTTATGACTATGGCTAAATACTCTAGTTGTGCTCGATAGAAAATACTAATTAAAAAGATACAGCTTCTTTCTCAAGTAGTTATACCCTAGGGCTTAGTTTTCTTTTCCGTTCTCAAATTGTTCCTCACTTGCACAGAAGCATTAAATTTGAAATACACACAGACATATATTTTTAAACATCACTGCTGAAACTCTCAGGTTCAGTTTCTGGGTTTAGCCCATTGGTAAGGTCAAATTCCTGCAAATGTCTTTTGATGGCTCTGCGTATTTTTCAGTGCATTTCCTCCTGAATGTTAGTAAAATGTATTACACAAAATAGGGGCAGTATGTATCATGAAAGTTAGCTTCAGTTATTTGCATGGTTCCTTTTCACAACTTGTAATCCATGGAGCACTGTTGATCTATAAGACATCAAAAACCTGTCTTGGAAAAATTGGTAAAAAACCAGCTGCAATGTCCTTGGAATATAAACAAGGAAGTAAGCAAATAAAATAGTGGGCAGTAAGAGTGAAAAACTGAATATTCAAGATTTAGTCTGACTTTGGTTGGAAATTGCAAAGTTTTGTGAGAACCAGCCTGTAAGTATTTTTTTTAAGCTGTAAATTGTTCTCCATGTGCAAAGAGGTTAAATAATGCTGTTAGCTGTGTGATCCAGCCAGTTTGAAAAACTGACAGCCTGTCCTCTGAGAAGTTGCTCCACTGTGTGATATATTTCTTTGCAAGGAAATTTTCATGCCATGCGGCCTAGATTTCCTTGGCATCACATGATGTTCATCAAGTCCCAATTCAAAAACAAAAATGCAAAATCCTGAAAAGACATTTTATATAGTTTATACTAACCACTGTTTCGTAAGCCTGTAATAAGCTGGAAGTTAAATCTAGAAATGCTGCGCTGGTGTAGTAAGGTGCTGTATTCTTAGCAGCCTTTACTGGCCAATGGATAATTTGTGTAGGTTAATCCCATTAAAATACGAAACAAATTAGCTTGACATTGAGGATGGGAAAATCAATCCTTACTCTACTAAGAGCAATCCTTTAATTTCACACTGGGAATTGGAGATATTTTTTCCTGTTTTCCCAGCTTTCAGTATGTTTATTTAGGATTTTTATTTTCTCGTTATGATTCGAGTCAATGAGGGGATGCCACCGACATGAGATACACTAAATCTGTTTACTTGAACCGTACATTCTTTCTGAATGTACAAAATTTCTAATTCTATTAAATGAGGATGCTGTAGAGCTGCTGTGGTTTTGGTTTCTTGTTCTTCCAAGGACACACAGCTATAGATTTCTCAGATTAGCTCATCTTGGAATGTCTGTACAGTTTTGATAGCAATTGAAAAGTCTTAGTTAACTTGTCCTAATTAAATTCTTTGCAAATTATTGATGAATGCTGAGCAGATGAAATGAAAGCAAGGAGATGAAGAAATCAGAAACATGTAGATAAATACTTGAAGAGACTGACACATGGAAATTGCTATTTTTGTTAAATTCGTGTTGAGTGAGGCACCGTGTGAGCTATATGTTTTTAACTCTTTTCTTTTAATGTTAATTAGTCAGGGTAAAGGCACTAGATAAAAACTTTAGTTACCTGGGAGTATTGGAGTGACTATGGGAGAAACTCCCATCTGGTTTGTAGTCAGTAGGGTGGCTTCCCTAATGGCATGGGCGCTGGGGATGCCTGGATGTGGATTTACACGAGATGGCTGTAGCCTCCTTCTTTAGCTCTGCTTGTATCAATGCAGGGCTCCCTCTATGCTGTGTGGCAGGGCAAATATTGCAGCGCTGTTGATTTGGCTCCAAAATGGGACTTTTTATTGTGGATCTTCTTTAGCTGAACAGTTCTCCAGTCAGATGTGGCTGTAAGGGAATAATGCTTCTCTCAGCATTATTTTCAATCTTTCACATGTGCTGCTGTCATCACTGCTGGATATATAAAGGTCTTGAGGTGGAAGAGGGATGTTCTGGGAGAATGTTGAGTTGGGGCTGGAAAGACAAAGTGGTTGGATCTCCCCATCATGAAGAAACTCAGTGCTGAAATGAGCTCAGAATCCTCTGTAGATGCCACCAAGTTCCTGACAGCATCCTTGCAGCAAATGGGACTCATGCTTATGGGAGAGGAAGACCCTTTTTATTTGTTTGCTGATCAGGTGCAATCTTCCTGTGCGTGCTGGGAGCTAATAAAAAAAGAAAGAGAAAATACTGTGTTTTGGACAATAGACAAAATATCATATACTGAAATTTTTCCTAATTTCAAGACGTGTTTTCACAAAGTCATTCTGTCTGTGTTTTACAATTAGTGGTGAGGGTACCTGCTGCCATCTGGAAGGTGGGCTGCAGATGATAAGAAGTATTTCTAAAAATTATCCTTTATAGTTATAACAGTAAAATGATGATTTGTAAACACTTTCCCAGATGCCGAAGAATAGTGGGATGCAGTATCTGGGGATTTTTTTTCAAAAAAAACTTAAGTGGTCCTTCAATTAAAAAAATGAAGAAGCATTTTGTTGCACTGCTATTATTTCACATAAACTTGAAGTAAGTCCTTCATTTAAAGTTTTTGGATGAGGTCACTGGTGATCTGAATTTCTTCTCTCCATATATACAATGGATAAAGAAGTCCAGTCAATTGGAAAGAAATTTATGTGGATGAAAACACATAAATTTTTCACATTTGAGTGGAGAGAACAGGGCTTTCTTTTAGTGAAAAGAAATAAATTAAACCAGGAAAATTCATATAAACTGTTTCGGGAAAAGGAAAGGAATCTGTGATATTTTTAAAGCTACTCCAAAGGCAATTTACATATGTAAGTTGAAATGTCAAAAAGACACTGGTGCCCAAATTTTAGTGAATTTCTTTGGGAACTAGGTACCCAACTAGATATTGCCCTTAATCCTGCTCATGAGGCACAACCCTTTTAGTTCCAAACATGTCAAAATTATTAATATAAAGCATGGTTCTTTTAAGTCCTGTGTAGGTGCCCTGATTTTCAAAATGTTATGGAATATAGAAGGTCCTGTTAACATCAGAGTAACACTGCACTTTATACTAAAAGAGTTCGGTTATCATTTCAGATATGCCTTTCCTTAGAATACATAAAACGTGCTGAGGACAGAAATTTCCCTGCTGCCACATGCACACTATCAGCATCAGTAATGCCAGGAATCAGTACCGGCTGCTGCTATGCTTAGCTGATAAAGTCCATTTGGCCAGCAAGCCTGGATTTCCCCTCTGTGCAAACTGCAGTGCTGGGGGTGGACTAGGCGCATGCCTGGATCTAGCCTTGATAAGGAGCTTGACTATGCTGTAAATTGTGCCTGGGGCTGGGAACTTGAAAGGGCAGAGAATCTGCAAACTAAACGTAGCTTTTATGAAATAGCTGGAGCCCAGTCAGGGGGTGGTAATGCTATCAGTGTCTGTTAAAGCTTCAAACTGGGACATAGAGAATCTCTGGGTAATAGTTGATTTGAATAAATCTTTGGAGAATATATTTTGTCTATAACTCCTGTTATGCAAAAGACTGATGACTTAGCTTGTCCTGTTGTGTACAAAACACCTATCTTTCCAGGTCATCCTCCTTAGTTCACGCTGTTTATTTCCCTCTGAAGGTATATAGTGAATGTTTTCTACTTTCCCCTGCAGACAGAAAAATATCTTCAATTAGATATTTATCTAAAGCTGCTATCAGCTTTAGCTGTGTTTGTTACATAATAAAACAGACCCATGCAGTAAACCCAGGCAGGCCTGCCCTGCAGCCCTATTTAATAACAGCAAGAGATGCACATTAAACTCACAGCATGTTCACATTAGTTTCACAGTAACTTTTATACATTATCACAGGACAAAAATAAAATTAGCAGCCAATAATGTTGTAACCAAGAAAACAACATATAGGGGGGATAAAGAAAGAACAATTTAGAGCTGCCAATTACAAACATTTAATGATAAGAAGGTGTTTTCATGCAGAGCTTAGCTTAGCTGGATTTCTCCCTGCCAACCGGAGCATCTACATTTTTTTTTCAAAATGTTCCACTTTTATTAACATTTAATCCTTCTTTAAACAATTACTAAGCACTTTTGTCCAATTTCTTATATTCCTTCTTATACCCTTGGTATAAGACTTCCCGTTGAGAGCCTAAAACAGACTTCACCTTTCTTCCTATTGAAAACTTTTTGCTTCTTACACCATGGGAGGAGATGGTAAAGAACAAAATAAAAAGACCATACAACTTGGAAGTGAGAAGCGATGTGTTTTCTTCAAATGCATATTGCTCAAAATATAAACCAAGCTCTTTTTAGTTGGACTAATGTAAACCAAGCTCTTTTTAGTTTTCAGATGTATATTTGAAATCTGCAAGACTGTTGACATCTGCTGTTTTGAGACTGAAACACGCTGAATACTACTAATTGTTCATTGCACTAAGGAGCCTTTTATGTAATTAGGCCACATTTTTTGATGAGGAAATCAATTTTAAATTAAAGGACTGCACTAGGGAAAGTTGTAGGTAGAAGGTTGTATCTAAAAGGAAATAGGAAAACTATGTGAGTATTGTAGTGCTTTATTGGGCAGCAGTTCTGAAGAGCTTTTATTTCTGTGATGAACTTCGGTACCTAACAAAGAGCTTTTTGCAGAATATGATTATTCACTTTCAGAACTTTAGTTACATTATTATGGAATTGGCAAAATTGATGTGCTGGTGATAAGACAGAATTGGGAGACCGCACAGTATGCATGAAGGACAGAAAGAATTAGACACACAGCATCTGAGCAGTGATACCTGAGGAACCCTACTTGATGAACTAACGTATTATTTAATTTCAGACATACTTTTTTCTAGTGAAGATGAAGTGCATTTTTTGCCAGAATTAAATGCACTTGGTACAAAGAGCACCCTTTATGACATCCTGAGTCCATGGTGACTCTTTGTTTCTTTAATCTTATTCTTTATTCTCATACTACCCAAGCAGGAAAACCAACTCAGACAAGATAGAGCTGCCACTGGGCTGCTCCACTTCGTATAAACTAGAGCAACCTGAACCTATATTCTTCTACACCTCTTCTACTCAATGCCAGCCTCCATTTGACCCAGTATTAGTGTTTCCCTGCTTCCAGGTGGATGTGAGATGCCTCTGTTTCTGTGTCAGGTAAAGGTGTGAAACTGGGCTAAGTAGTTAGTTTGTAAGCTCGGTAGTCGATCCTCCGTAGTTACCTTCTGTCTGAAGATCTCCAATGATCTTCTTTTCAGTTATTACTATTATTACCTTGGCTGGCTTTGTTTGAATGTGTTAACTGGTGAGTTCACACTGATACAATAAGACTCGTATTTAGGCTGAACTGCTTGAATCCTCCCCTCTAGTCACGGACAGATGGACTGGTGATGCACAGACCTATCAGTATCCAATACTCATAAGGTGATCCCCTCACAAGGTCAGAGATACTGACCTTTCCAGGAATAGAAAATGCATGTTCACATGTAATCTACTTGATCCTGTTCTGAGTAAAGACAACATAGCGATGATGTGAAAAGGTTGGGATGCATCCTTTCAGGACATGCTTTTCAAAGCATTCATGGGTTCAGATTAGGAATAGTTGTGTATGTATAATAAGCTTGGATGCTACATAAATACAGGCATATCTGTGCGCATGCAAGCATGAGGCATTTAAGTTTCATGTGTCCTTTAAAATTCCCAAGAATGGCAACCAGTAAGTATTAATGAAAGCTTTTTGCTCCACCCAAACTGAATAGAGATAACAGTCATCTCCTAGGGACATTATCTTAATTTGTCTCATTGACGATGTTTTCAATCAAATATGCAGATTTCCTGAGACAAAATGAAAAAAAAGAGACTGTAAAGACAACTTCAGTATCCCAGTTCAGTATTTTCTTTTTTAACAGGTCTGCCAAGGCCTTTTTATTAAATTTTATTATAATAGTGATTTCAGTGAAGAATTCATATAGTATTATCTTCATCTTTAACATGCCTTTTGTATCTAAGCCTGTTTTGAATGTAATTTTATACACTACGTCACATAAGAAAAGTTGCAAAAGGATGCTAAAGGTATCATTGTGTGAACTTGGTATGCTCTATTTAGTCTGGTGGATGATTTTCTTGCAGACAGATTATTTCTGCACAATTTTGCTTGGGCAACTACACAGAATGTTGAGTCTTACTGTAAGAATTCAGCGGGTGGTTGATATGTATGTGCCTGAAATGTAATAGACTGATTATAGTAACTAAAAGGAATACCACTACTGAATAGGTGCTATCCTCATTAGAGTGTAGAAGGCAAAGTACCGAATTCCTATATAAATGCCTTTTCTGTGTCTTTTCTGCCTTAATTTCCCAACAATAAGTTTCTTCTATCCCTTCTTTGGTGCATGGAAATGTAGAAACATATTTGCCTGAACAAGGGCACTCTCTTGCCAACTGGTCCTACCAGGCACTTTTATCTGCTTGAGTCCTTGAGCTGTGCTAACTTGAGCTTGCACTAACAGGCATAAATTACATTTTGTCATGCTGCTCCAACTGTATGCTAAAGGGATTCCTTTCAAGACAATATATATGATTCTGTCTCACTCTTCTCTGTGGCCTGCAAAATGGGAGGGCAGTTTTAATTTGCTCTGCGTAGGTTAGTAGGCAGGGATATTGATTCAGTTTCTTATCTGTGCTCTGCATTTCTTTCCTCCTTGAAGTAATGTGGCTCACAGCTTCGGTTTTTCTGTAGAGAAACATTGATGGAGATGTTCCATATGTGAGTGTTTGTCCCAACCTCATAATGACATAAACTGTTAAAAACATTTGTGAAATTCAGGGCTAGGCCTTGTCTGTGTGCTGGATCACTCATCTTTGTGGTGTTTTGAACTTGGTCCATCTGACGAAACCCATAGAAAGATATGACGACTTTTATCTGGGGCAATATTTAGTACAGCCATAGCAAGCATGGCCTGGAATGGAAGCCTTTTCAACATTTGCGTGCAAAAGTGTCGCAGAACGATCAGGAGATGCCTGGTACCTTGCTTAGCTGAACTGAGACCAAGCATGACAGGATGCCTCATTCCACCATTGCTGGCTCGTAAGTCTGGGAGGGCTCAGAAGTAATCACTGAAGTAGTTTGCATAATCCATTTAATGTCAAAGTAACCTAGGCATGCACTAAGGCAGTTTCAAGATGAAGTGCCTTTAATTTAATGCTGTTATTTTATTAGTGAAGCAGATAACTTTCAGATGTTTGCTTATGTGTCTGAACTTAGCAGTTGCCTTTCTTGATCAATTAGAACTTCCAGAATGGAAATTCTGGTTGTTAGCATGCCTAATCCTGATTTTACTCATTTAATTTTACTTTTCCAGTAGAGTATGCACTGACCTGCAAGGATTGAAATTCCAGGGAAACATATTTAGACCACAGAAGCCTTGATCTTAGAGCTACGCCCCCTCAAAGCCATCACATAAACAAGGACATGTGTAGTTTGTGGTTATTTGATATAGGAAATTCTACTTTCCAGTTTTCACAATTGATTCTTTAAAGGTATAATTTTATTTACTCATGCACTAACTCAACATCATGAATAAACCAGAACTGCAGTCAGGTTAAATACAGGCATATTGATATGCCATAATAGACAGTCCCCATGTGAAAAAGTTCACAATGTGTTTGTTGAGTCTGTGCTGAAGGGCAACTTTTGTTAAACATGGCAAGTATATCTCCAAACATGTGCTTATTAGTAGGCCAGTGTTCACAGCTGTGGCAGTCTACTCATGGTTTATTGTGCACAGAAGCCTGAAAAGAAAGTAGAAAAAGACCAAGAGTTTGCTTGCTTGGAATGTACTTGGAATGCAAGCAGAATAAGTTTTGTTCCTGAGAATGACTTTGTGTTTGTATGATTGGTTTGCTGTCTGTGTTTTGGGGCTATGTGTCATGACTGAGAAAGTGGTTTGGCAGGTGAGACAGGCTTCCTGCTTTTTCTGCAGTACATGGGTGCTGATGAAAGATAAAGGGGGATGAAAAAGGCTTAACATGCAAGCTCCCAGCAATAAACCCAGCAACAAATCCAGCAACCAGAACATGGCCCAGCTAGTACTCTGGAAGAAAGGTTGGTCCCTTTGAATATGAGAAAGAATGATGATGCTTCAGAGGCAAGAACTGAAGTCAACTTACTGAAGGTAAGAGACAATGAAGACAAGTGGATGCAGATTCCACAGGATGAAAATTATCTGAAATGGGAGCCTTGAATGAGACATTTGAGTATGAAATGTCATCCATCTCTAAGAGCTAACATCAAAACCTGAGGAACCAGGATCCAGCTGGGTGGCAGTTCTGCCCATTCAGAAAAGCATATGAGATGCATGAAAGAGAGAAGGCTGTACAGAAAACTTTGTATCTGCAGACAGATCCTGAAAAGTTGGTGGATGGGGCAGGACTAAATGAATACTGGATGAGCATGACTGAATACATGATACAGGAAGACACTGACTTATGAAGTAGAGCTGCTTCAGTATCTTGTTCAGAACAGATGAGTTTAGAGTCCAGGGAAGACTACTGAGTAAGCGGGTTAGGATATTGAAGGGTGGGAGGCAGCCATAAAGTTTGAGCCCTCTGTTACAAGGTAGGACATCTGTATTTCTAATGTGTCGTGAATGGTCTCCATAGATCAACAGCAACACACCAGAAATCACAAGCTTAACCAAATTGTTATATAATTTATACTTTCTATGGGTTACAACATAGAAAGGCTAGTAAAGTCAAGAAAGCGTTAAAACATTTGTCTTGTGTCTTCTGTGGAAGAAAGAATATATTAAAATTGCAATGTAAAGGCCTTCTTAAACTGGAAATGGAGAAAGAAAGGAGGGAGTCATGATTCCAGGAAGTGCTTTGAATATCAAAGGCAGACCCTGAATGTTTCATTTGCTTTGAAAGGACACTGATCAAGCTTTGAATGTTTCATTTGCATTAAAAAGGAACAGGAGTACACAGTCTAAGAGAAATCATCCAGGATTGGAGGGAATCATCCAGCAGATGGAGTAACTTGATGAATTCTGCACCCTTAGCTTTTGCAATAAGTTTTTTTTGGTGATTATTATTTCTTGAGCATGTAAGGAGAAACCATTTTACTGTTAAAATTTAGGTATGATTTTTTAAGTATTTACTATTTGCAATCCAGTTTATATTTTGTAATGAATTGTGTGACCTTTATCTTTATAAACTAGCTTCTATTGTGCTTTAGCCTTTAATACTCCCAATATTATAGGGGGAGTCTGGGTGAAGCTGAGAATTTGGGGATTCATCATCTCTTTGAACATAAAAAGAATCTATGTGAAGCAGCTGCCTTGGGGCAAACTGCACACAAAGTCATGTTTTTAAGAAACATGGGTGCTTTCCTGGTAAGCTGCAAGGGCTAGTATGCAGCCTGTTAAATATAGAAGTTGGTCCAGTGAACAACTGTCCTAAAGGCAGCAAGCCATGGAGATATGCAACCACTGAGTGTGTGGAACGGAGAAAATTCCTACAAGATTTTTTCATCTGGTGTGCTTGACCTCAGGATCAATGGGATTGGAGTCGAGTCAAGCTACAGTATCTATCTTGTCTCTTAGCCTCAAATAAGATTGTTTGGGGATTTGGCCTGTCACCATGCCTAAATTGTAGAGTTTAGTTTGACAGTAGCTTTCAGCTTTTATTTTGTAACTTCCTCCCTCCTATCCCCCACCTTCCCCAAAACCAAAAGCCTTTCTTTCATGTTCTTTGCAACCATAGAACACAAACAGTGCAGTCTTTCAATTATTTGTGGAGGTCCCCACTGATTCAAAACATTTAACATTACTTTGTAGATAGGCACAGATTTTGTGAAAATCCTCTTGTGAGCCTGGCATTTTTTAAAAACAAAAAAGTTAAACTTAAATTAAAGAAGGATAATATTGGTGAAAACGCAAGTGTTGAATGAGTGCTAAGGCAAACAATCATTGCATTGGCTAGAATTAGCCACTGCATATGCCAGTCCTCCAGACAAAGACATTTTGGTAAGCAAAACCAAAATTTACTACAGAGTTGGAACAGTTAAGAAGGTTGAAGAAGCTTCATTACAGAAGTTTGGAAGGTACCTGTGAGTGGCACAAATTACCGCTCAATTTACCTGATCTATTGTGACACAAAGGTTCTTGCCAGAGCCCTTGGCTTGTAAGCTGAAAAATACCCAAACCTCTTATTACTCTAATTAGACACGTAAATCAGGTCAGATTTATTCAGTCTTGGCAAGAGGTAGACAACTCATAAATATAACTGTAATTGTGCTTGAAGGAATGCTTGGTAGCATTGCTGCTGAACACTGAAAAAAGATAGGGTCGCTTGGGAATTTTTTCCTAAACCTCGAAGGAAAGGGATTCAATGCCCCTTTTAAGAATCAGATTAAATTGTTATATACTAACCCCTCATTATGGCAGATAATAGATAGTTAGATTTCAGAATCTTTCTCACTAAAGAGGGACAATTCTTGCTACTCTTTCAGATCCTGCCAGCAGTGCTAGTAAGGACAACCCAGGGCAATACAGCTGTTGTTTTCTGTAAGTTATTTCATGCATGCAACGAATGAATGAAAGGTTTTATGCAGAGGATGTAGTGGTTCTAAAACCCATGAAGACTTGTTTCCAAATTATGAGAATGCATCAAGAACTGTGTACATAATATTTGTGCAAAAGTTGCAGAAAATTCTTTGTTAAATACGAATTCAAGGTTTAGCAAGTGACATTGAAATATCTGGGGCATTAATGCTAAAAAATTTAAACAGCTAAATCAGTGTCGTTATTACACCAAACACTAACTGAGACTTGGTTAAATGAAAGTCTTCCAAATTCTCTGTGAAAAGAAAGATGGAAATTATTACTTCTAGGGAGATTAAGTAAAGTCTCAGGAAGATGTTGACCTCAACACGGATTTCAGAAAATCAGGAGTACCCTTAAAAATGGGAACTGCCTTCTTACCCTTATCCGCTTGTCTGACAGTATTTGGCTTCCAAAGCTGTAGTAGTATCATATTTAGAATAAACCAGGCCATACAATGTCTGCTTTTTATCACAAATGCAATGCCTATATGCTTGAGTCTCTTTATTTATACTATGGTTCTGGACTTTGAACGTTAATTAATCTGCAGTATTCATTGGACCTGTCAGATAAAAGCCAGATTATAAACATCAGTTTAGGCTTCATCCCATGTGGAGGAAGTTTTAAGTTAAAAATTGAAGGGAAAGGTTGAGAAAAGACTGGCAGCCACACATGTATATATACACCTCCAGAAATATCTCTTGGTTAGCAACTAAGGGCTGGATTCCACCCATATTGAGCTGCCAAGAAGTCTAGCAGTACTGAAATAAGGTGATATATTTAGATACACCACTTACATCAGAATAAAACCCCAAAATATTTATGCCATTGACATACCCAAATCCTTTCCTTATTGGAAGTGATACTCTATATACAGACACTGCCAATTACAGTGTTTGTTTCCACTGACACAACAAAGTCCACACAAACAAGTATTACAAAATTATATATTTATATCTGAATAATTTTATGTATTATAAAATTATATATATGTGTACCCATGTATTGTTTATACGCACACGTACACATGCATGTGTATAAAGAAACACACATAAAGTTAAAAAATGTAACGAATATTAGGAAGAAACATCTTGCTCACTTAGAATGAAAAAGAACAAAACATGAGATTAAAGGAGCAATCTTTGGCCATCATATATATCTCATTCAGTTTTAATAGAAATAATCTTTGAATGCCTTGGCATTCAGGGCCTTATGAAATAAAAGCTGAACCAACTGACTGATGTTGAAGGGGAAGAAATATCATGAAGGTTTTTGTTCATGCCCTGTCTTCCAAAGGTTTGGTGTGATACTGGTGTAATTATAATACACGTTGTTGAACTTAATGAATGGTGTCTCTCTACAGCGTGGAGCAGGGAGTTACTAAGTTTTTGGTGGTTGTGGGATGTGACAAAGAAGAATACTGAATGAACAGCAATTGCTAAGGAGTCTTAGTCCCTTTGAATCAGTTAAATGGATTTCCTAGTTGGAGGCTTAGACAAACAACTGGAGTTAAATCCACATCTTCCTTTTTCTTTAGTTTCTTCCCCTCCTCTTCACTCTGCATATTTTTCTCTCCGACTTTAATTACTGCATGTTTTTGTTTGTTTTAGTGCGTGTCACATTAATCAGTGCAGAGGGACTACTGTGTTTAATATATGGGCATCCAATCACTGAGAGAATATTTTTGTCTGTTCTCATGATTAATACTTTTTTCTTGTGTTGACAAAATTTGTTTCGTTTGATTAAAAAAACAAAGATAAAAACAGAGGAAGGCTGAAAATGTTTAATAAATAATAAATAGATATGTTGACAACCCTTTGACACTGAGAGAAAGAAATACATTAAGAATTTTTAATGAAAATACAAACCCAGCAGGATGTGAAAACAATATTTTTAGAAATATATGACAGACGCTTTATCCATTAGGTTAAAAAAATTGCGTTGGTTAACACCCAAGGGATGGTAAAGGTATTTTTTCACCAGCAGGTCCACAAAGTGCTCTGTAAATGGAATAGAAATTGAATCTTAATCCCACAAAGTTTGCAAGTAATTTTCCTGACACAGCACAGTAGTACCATTTAGGTGAAATACTGAGAAAGCAGCACTTGCTGGTGAGTTCTAACTGGGTCTAAGAAGTAAAGAAGCCTAAAGTAAGTGTTAGAACTCTTAAAATATGAGTTTCTTGAAACTCCATGTGTGTAAACCTTGCTCTGTTTCAAATGTAAATACTTCCTTTCTGTATCTTACGGGCTTGACCTGTTGTCTGTATGGAGACAAAATTCCTATTTGTGGATATAGTGACCATTAAATAACATGGGTGCAATATGTTCTCCAAGATTATATGAAGCAGGCAGCAGCAATCCAAAGATAAGTAATTGTATCTTCATATCTTTGGCCAGAAATTGATTTGAAGGATATGTATTGAAATCTGAATTTAACCATCACTCCTCTGTAGACAAGAACCTGTCCTAATTTCCTACTAAGTTTAATTGTAACCAGTTTTTATACATTTATTCCAGTGCCTTTGTTGCCTTTTGACCCCATTAATTATTCTTTCTCTGGTGTTTATCCTTCTGATGTAGAGACCCATCTTATTCACTCTTCACTTTCATTTTGCTAAGCTAAACAGGCCAAATCCTTATAGTGTTCTCTAGTAGCGCTGGTTTCTCTAGCCTACTAATCATCTCAACATCATTCCAGTTTGAATTAATATGTTTTGAAAAGAAAGATGTCCACCTAGATGAGTTCTCAGTGACACCTTGTGGAACAGCAGTAGTTTTCCATATTCCCGTAGGAATGCTGACTCCATCTGATATAACCTAGGATCTTATCTTTGCTTTCCATGAAGGCATTGCACCAGGAGGCAAATCCTCCCTCTAAAACTGACCAACAGCTGAAGACATCCGTGGTCTTTTCCTTCCTTGTTAGTATTTCCCTACTGATGAGCTCCCACGTTATAGCAGAAATACTTATTTTGTCCTGACTGTGGGTTCTTGCACCTTGTTCTATATAAATTCTATTACTTTCCTAGTACATAATTTATTTCTGTGTAAGTTTCCACTCATCCAGCAATATCATGTTTTCAATTATTGCACCATCAGAAAAGTCACCATGTTGTGGTCATTAATGGTGACTGTTTACTGAAGAACTCCACTACACTGACAACTGTTCTTTTCAGAACAACTCAATATTTTATTTTCAGTCAGTTTCTTACCTACCTTCAATATTTGTAGTTAATTCCCTGTTTTCATTTTAACTGGTGATTTGTCATAGAGTGAAACACATGAAAATTTACTGGAGTCAACTTTGGTCATATGGTCTGAGTCTTAAAAATCACTAGTCTTATTGAAGAAGGGATCTGGCATGATTTATCTTCAGTAAGTTAATGCAGGATTTTTATATTACTTTTCATTTAGCTTGAAGTTTTAATTTTCTGAGGTTTCCAGGCCATTAATATTGTTGAGCTGTTGCACAATCATTTTTCTTGTCTGTATCTAGAAGTTTTATATTTGCTATTGTACAGCTCTACAGAACAGCCCCGTTTTGATTTATTGAACAGCCTCTTCAGTGTTTGTCTTGGATTTCACAATAGCCTTTTAAATATGCGCATTGTGCAAATGTCATTGTCCCACCCTACTTGGAATCCTGGAATGCCTTTTTTTTTTCTTTAGTTGAAGTAAATATTAATGTTAAATTCCTCCTATCAGATCTTATCCTCTGGCTACAGATTGTTGTGTCTGCTGCATTCCTATATTCCTATTCTTTTTTCCTCTTCGTGTCCATCTACTAGCTAACTCCACCATAGCTCCACCATTTCAAACTGAGAGGTTTTTATGGGTTCTTCCTATTCCTTTTTTTTTTTTTTAAGGAATATGGTAAATATGGATGGGATCTCTCCTGTTTTGACCCATAAAACATCTGGACTACTGTATGGTTGGTATTACTGCTCTTCTAGTGGATTATCTGCTCTTCATCCCAGTGTGGTCCATGGAGACCATACAGCTCAGATCCTGTGCTGGTACAACTTGCTCTCAGGATTTCATTCAAAATTAAGGTCATGCTAGCCTGCCTGAGGCTCCACTACAAAAATGATTTCTTTTTCACATTAAATTTATGACTGATGTTTTATTGTTGCGTTAGAGATCTTTTCTCCCAAGGAGTTAAATGGGATCAGATAAGAAAGGATTCTGAGGCAATTTTTACTTACTAGCTACTAGTTTTTTGAGTGCTCCTATCCAAACATGTAAGAGTTCAGATTTACTTAATGGATGTAGAAATGCTAGAGAAACCATAAAAATGACTCTGAAAGCTTTCTGGATTCTGCTTGAACAGACTTTCAATTAAATATTTTTATGAAAACATTTCCTCCTCATTTGTCAGTTAGTAACTTCAGTATCTCTCTTGCCATCTGCTGTGTTCTGAGATCTTTAGTTCCCATGCCATTTCAGGTCGCTCTTCTCAACATATTGTCTTTTCAGCAACCTACCCACTTCAAGATCAAGTACTGCTCCACGAACTCTAATTCACTGTGTGATAGTAAGTGCTACAAGCTCTGTCACATGCTCTCAAGCTTCTATGCACTATTACTCACTTTTTTCTTACTGGACAGCTAGACAAACAGAAATTCATCCTCTCTAGAAACATGCAGAGTTTGTTCCATTATATATAATCTGTTGTGGTAGACGGATGTTATAACAGACACTGTGCATTTAAAGCCTGAAAATCAGATAAAATGTCTCTTGTGGATATACTTCAGCTATGCCTATCCACAACCATCTACTGCATATCTTTTTACTGTCTTTGTACAGTACTTTGTACCTTTGTACAGTACCTTGCTTTTAAGGCCAATGAGGCTTTTATTCAGATGTGTGGAGTCTTGTGGGCATAGTAATACTATAAACCTTTAACACAACAGGATTAGGCCCACAGCATTCAACTCTCTTGTGTGCCATGCTTCTCTCTGAGGAGTTAATTTAAATGAAGGTAACAGAGCATGGGAACAGGCTGCCCAGAGAGGTGGTGGAATCTCCCTCTCCGGAGACTTCCAAAAGCCACCTGGACTTGTTCCTGTGTGATCTACTCTAGGTGATCCTGCTCTTGCAGGGCAGTTGGACTAAATGATCTCTGGAAGTCCCTTCCAACCCTTACCACTCTGTGAATCTATGAATAGTAGGACACTAACAGACAATTAGTGTAGTGGAACAACTGACAACAGCTTGGAAACTCTGATGCAGTGGACTTCTTTCTTCCCACAGTTAAAGATCTACTTTTTGTTTTATTTTCCTCCTGCATAGCTCCACCTGACAGCCTGTCTTTGACATGTTCATAGATCAAAGGTATTTTCTCTTCTGACTGGAGACATGATTTGCTCATGTACTGTTTCAGAATTCACTGAGCCCAGTTGTAGCATGGTAGTCATCTCTGTGCACTAAATCTGGGCTGTCCTCTGCTACATTTGAATTCCAAGTTCTTAGGTAGTTTCTGTGTTTGACTCTGCATATTTGAAGGTCCCCATTGTGCTGGGAAAATAAAGAAGTCTGTCTGCCACAGCAAGAAAAGGCATTGTTGAATGGGATTGTGTCATGGCCATCTAAGGTCTAGCCATTACAAACCGTCATTCATGAAGTTTATGTTAGAAAACAAGTAATAGCGTTTTTAAAAGAGAAAGGATGATTACATCAGAACTGGATGAGAAAATTTAAATTGAAATGAAAAAGAATATTCACAAATAATATCAGTTAGGCAGAAACAGAAGAAGTTATAAAACCGGGTGCGTGATAATTTACATTGCACTGTGATCTTATCATGGGTGAACCATAACAACACTGCTTTCACAGGAAATCAAGCTTTTTTGATCTATGAGACTTTTTAGAAACAAACACCAGTGAGCACCCTTAGAATACTGAGCAAGGTGATACCTGTATAAGCACATGAATAACACACACAAACACAATAACACTTTTTTTTCAGATTCTGCCTTATTTCAAATGATCCTTTCTGGTCTGTATGACAAATAGGTTGATTCCTGTACAGGGACACTGTTGTCTTTGCTTATGATGTTTCATATGTGGTGCATGGCAACACTCATATATGAAAAAGTTTCAGGGGGAAAGCTAAATTGAACACATGAATTTTGTTCTAGGTTCAGAAAATCACCAGGTTCCATTCCCTCATTAAATAGTTTAAAAGAAATGGTGTTGGACTGAAGTGTACTCTTTCAAGATCAAAACTACTGTTGTTTTTTATCTTATCTTTTAAAATTAAATCTACTTATAATTCAAGTGGATTGAGATAGATACAATTTGTAATAATCTTTTGCTAAAAACATATAGGTAAGTAGAGATAATTCCAGTGTCAGTTCTGTGGGATGCCTACCTCACGTCAGTTTTCTGTTTCAAGCCAGCTCTCACTAGTATTCAGTAAGTAAATCGTCAGGAAGGGACATGTGGGTTGTGACACCCAGTGCTCCTAAGCGGCAAAGTCAGATGCTGGAATGGAAGCCTCTTAAAGTCCTTAAGTTGCTTCCATAGGAAATGAGAGCTGTCACATTCCTTGGTTTTATAATGCAGCACATGGGGGAGTTGTTGAAGACACCTGGTAGAAAACACTAGAAAGAGGTACAACAGAGATTTTCTTCCCTCTTAGGTCTCTCTGTGACACCGCTGTTTGTAAACAAACATTGTTTCCAGTGCTCACACATCTGGGCTGGGCAGGTGGGTACAGAAAACTGGATCACACTTTTCTTTAAAACAGACTCTGGATGTGTTTCCACATTGACCTCTTCCATAAAATGTTCTAGATTTGTTTAGAACATGTCAAAGTATCTCTATAAGATGTAGTCATATTCATATTGTATTCCAGTTTCCTGCTATTGGGATAACTTTTATTTTGGAGGAGAAGGATGAAGCCAATAAATCTTCAGAAAGAGATATGCCATGTACAGGCATTTCCAGATGACTATAATGTAACTGAAAAAAGTATAATAATAGCTACTAAAGGATCTAGAATCAAGGATACAGTCATAATTGCATATACAACAGGTGCAAATTAAATAAGTAAGTAGATTAAACCTGAAATAAGCAACGCTTCAGACAGAGGTAGTAAAGAACACAATTAATATAACTGATGAGAGATGTAAAGACGACTTGTTCACAGCACAAGCATTGAAAGCCCTCTGCAGTGAAGATGTGTTTTATAGCTCTCTCCTAAGGTATGCAAAAAGTGAGTGCAGCCACCTCTCCAGGTTCAAAAGAAGGCTTTGAAGTGCTGCTTGTTAAGTTAAAAGGAAATTGAAAAAGCTATCTATCAAGCAATGCTGAGCTTCGTTATATATTGTATATGGCAGTAAACTGCATAGAAAATGAAAGGAGGAATCAGCATCTTAACAGTTGGTTAAATGAACCAGTTGTCTGCATTAGCAAATGGTGACCGGTCATTTAAAATTATTAATCAAAGCGATAACATAGGAAAGCAATCAGAAATTAAAGAAGGGTTATGAGAAGAAAGGCAGGCTTTTCAGTGGCACAGTGTTATAAAGGACATTGGAATAAAGGACCCTGTAGGATCTAGGACCCAATGGCAAAGCAGGCAGAAGTGGGTGCACATTGAGCTCCATAGACTGTATTTGGTAGAGATTTGTTTTCCATGTAGGCACAGCTCAGAAGAATTGGGAGGTTAATGCCTCTCATTAGGGAAGACAGTTTTCATAACTGAACTCTCATACAAAGGGCAATAAACATCTTTTTTGACGTCCTTCAATTTGTTTCCATACTTCATAATTTCCATTTCTTTGGTGCCTCCATTTCTTCTTGTTCATGTATTCACAGTTGTTCTTTCCTTCCATCTTCCTTCTGGCATAGTGCAAATATTTCCAACAAAACAGAGGTCTTGAAGTGTAAAAGCTGTGTATCATACATCTCCCAAGGAACTCTCTATGTCCCTTTGGATTTAACGTGACCAGTGAATATTTTTTTGCAACATATATTATCATCCCACTTCCCTTTTATCCAAGTGTAAAATTTCTGTCACTGAGTACTGCTTTTTTCAGTTTCTGCACAGCTAAATTTTATTAAAGATTGAAACTGCAGCTTCACTGGACTTGGCCTATTTAGGAGTAAAGCACTACCTTCTGAATTCAGACTTTTCTTGCGTACTGAAAGCAGAAACTAATTTAGAGGCACACAATGATAATCTTGAGAAATCCTGTATACCATCTGTGAATCCTGCTAGTAGTACTGGAAGGTAGTAGTGGGGAGGTCTCCATTTTACAGACATTGAGCAAGTTCTCAGTGAACGTTTCATTCAAAGTGAGAAAATAAGCAGGATCAAGAAGGGTGTTTCATGACTTGAAAATAATTTTGCCAAGTTCCTGAACCAATCTTGTATTTTGCTTAAACTTCCACAGTGAAAAGTGGAACTCAAATCCACATGATTAGTACAGCCTTTAGATGATGTTATTAGAATAGCTGTTCATTTTACCTGACTGCTTCAAATAAATCATTACAACTTCAAATGTATTTCTCCTAAATACTGTTATTAGCAACATACATTATTTCAGGAAAATGCTCCTTCTACCATAAAGGGCTAAGAAATAGTATTGGAAATATCTGTGTTAATGTAATATATTGCTTAGTTAATTAATGATTTTCACATTTGGGATTAAATTGAATTCAATGTTCTGTAGAAGAGCTAAGGATATATGCAAAATCAAATTCATGTATTGTCTTAATAGGGCTTCCACACAGAGCACTTTTGTACTTTAACATTATATTCTGTGAGAAGTTAAAATCTTCTTCAGAACCTTTTAAGGTTGCATTTTTATAATTTAGTTTATAGGCTTAATCATGTGAATAGGGTAAACAATCTACCATGAAAGGCCAACTGATCTCAGTAGTTCAGTTTCCTTTAGACAGAAACAAAGGAAAAGATTTTTATTTTATAGTCACTAGAGAACTCAATGAGATCAGGGCAGGTAAATATTACTCTGACTCACTCAGTAGCTCATATATGACACACAGGCTATGTTATCTTACCTTACGAGGCAGATCATCTCTAAACAACTAAGTAGTGGGAACTGGTATGGCTCATGATAACAACATAGTATTGTTGTGTTTAAACAGGTTCTTCCACTGGATATGCATAATCTTCAAAAAGATAGCTGAAAATTCGATTTGACATCCTTATTCCCCTTTGTCTGAGATGTGGGGCATCATTTCTATATTTCTCTGCACTGTACGATACCCTGGTAAACTTTCCAATGCTCTAAAATAATAAAGATAAAGATAATCTGTCTGGACTTCTCCCTGTCCATGGTCGCAGTTCTGAGATTGCTTGTTCTGTTTTTGAGAATTGAAGCAGGATAGCAGTCTCTTATCATTTACCTAGAGCAGGAAAAAGGGCAATCAAATAATCTTTATTCTATAATTCTTCTAGGTTTCCCAGAACAGAAATATAGCTAATTCCATAGATTTTTGTTCTCGATCCGCTGTATGAAGTGTGTAGGAAAAATCAGGAGATCATTATCTCTCCAAAAAACAAATAGGAAAGGTTCAGAACATCTCTGAAGGCATTCGTTCCATGAAATGAACTAAGTAAGAGTTTCCACAGCCACTGCTTATAGTGTACCTGTTCTCTAAGGGATACAGTTTTAAAACCCACGAAGGGGATCTTTTTCCGCTGAGCTTTTAATCCCCATGGACTGTGTTAGCCTTTTGCTATGCTGTGTGCTCTTAGATGCAGAGGTGACCCAGTAATCAAATTTATTTTCATAAGTAAAACCTTAGAACACTTAAGAAAATCATACTAGGAGAAAATACATAAAGGTTCAGAATGCTGTAAGAGAACTGTAACCCACAAAATAAAATTATAATTTTACTGGATGCAAGCTACACCTTAGAAGTGTTTGTGTGATCACAATAATTTTTAAAGTTTGATTTATTGATATTCAGATGATTTCTTTTAAAAAGATCTATTGAAGGATGAGAGGTATTCTTTTAAAAGCAAAATAATTAGCAAGTTTTTATTTCTCAGCCAACATTTGGAACCTTGCAAATACTTGTTCTAGGATTAAAATATCAACATCATTAAAAAGAACCATGCGGCATTTCTGTTAAACTCATTACATCCTCCTTTTTTCCTTTCTAAGTCTGCAGTTTTTCACAGCTCAGATATGAATAATTTCTCTCTAAAATAATTAAAAGTTAGCTTTATTTTTCCAATATTTTACTTTAGGAACAAAATGCAGCTTTGGAGTTTTGTGAGACTGAGCCAATGAGCTGAACTTTCTAAAACAGTTTCTTATGACAGATGCAAGAGGACACCTATTAAAAAAAAAAAATCAAGGACCAAACATTTATAAATTCTGCAAAATTTGCATCTTGATGTTCTGTTTTACCTCTGAATCATTAGTTAATGATTTTATATGCCATCTTTGAAGACTTTCTAAGTCAAAACCTTTCCTGAAAATCTGATGTATCCATTTGTACCTGCAAAGTTTTATCAGCAAATAGAGTGAAGTATAATGCTGAATTGACAAATATTTACGTAGAGATACAACTGAAAATGTATAGCAGGCTGCTGTCTACCCTGACAGGTAGTGTCTGTGCCATGCCATACATCTTAAACTGTTCATAATAATACAAGATACTCTTGGAGCTAAGTTTGCAGTTGCCTTTGCATTTTGTACTAGGAAGTCCTAACTCAGTTACCACTGTTAAGGGGAAGCTGTGAATAGCATCAAACACCGAATCATCATGAATTTCTAGCAAGTGGTGGGTTTGCTAGTAAAGCATATTTTTGCCTGCATACATTTTTCTTTTACAGGAAAAATGGTAATAAAAGACATTCTAGTGAACTCACCACATGATAAACTTACGACTTTCTCCACAGGACTGTCATGGTTTAGGCCCAGCCAGCAACTAAGCACCACACAGCCACTCCTCCTGTGGGATGGGAAGGAAAAAATACAAGGAAAGGTTCATGGGTAAAGACAAGGACAAGGAAAGGTCACTTACCAGTTATGATCATGGGCAAAACAGACTCAGCTTGGGCAGGAAAAATCACTTTAATTAGTTACTAATAGAATAAGAATAGGATAATTGGAAATAAAACCAAATCTTAAAAGCCTTCCGTCTCCACGTCCCTTCTTCTTGGGCTCAGCTGTGCTCCCCACTTCTCTACCTCCTCCCCCCGAGCAGCACAGAGGGACAGGGAATGGGGGTTGTGATCAGTCTATTGCACATTGTCTCTGCTGCTCCTTCCTTCTCAAGGGGAGGACTCCTCACATTCTGCCTCTGTACCAGTACAGGGGTCCCTCCCACAGGAGATGGTCCTGCACAAATGTGAGTCTTTTTCATGGGCTGCAGTCGTCTTTAACTGCTCCAGCATAGGTCCTTCCCACGGGATTCCATCCCCTTCAGGAGGAGCCTGCTCCAGCATGGGCTTTCAGGTTCCTTCAGGCACAGCTGCCTACTCTGGCATGGGGTCCTCCCCAGTCTCTGCTCCCCCATGATCCTCCATAGCTGCAGGAGCACAGCCTGCCCTCCTACCATGGGCTGCAGGGGAAACTGCTCCAGCCCACCTCCTCCCCACCCTTCCACACTGACCTGGAGGTCTGCCCAGCGTTCTCTGTCTCACATCCCATTCCTCTCTCTGCTGCTGGTTCTCTTTTGTTTTCTCCTCCTAAATATATCAGTCACAGAGGTGCTAATTGCTTCAGCCTTGGCCAGAGGCGGGTCCAGCTTGGATCTGGGGAAACTTCTAGCAGCTTCTCACAGGAGCCAACCCTGAAGCCCCTCCCCTGCTACCAAAACCCCTCCACACAAACCCAATACAAGGAGATAGGTGCCTAGTTTCCAATGAAATCCAATAGGTTTTTGACATCTCATTTCTAGTAAAATCACGATTTTCTAAACCCCATGTTTACACTGGAGTAATTACTATGGTAAATAGTAATGGATGTAAATAAAGTACATCCATCTAACTGAAGAAAATGCCCTCTGCCCAAAATAACCACTGCAAGTTAGATTCAGAATTTGTGAAGGAAACCACTGATTGCTGTCCCAGTCCATCCCAGATAGACCAAAGCAGTCTGGCTGTATCCCTCTTGGCAAATGTTGTAACCTGGATTTACAGGGCAAAACAGTTGATGCAGAGGACCTTGCATCTGGGCTGTGCAGAGCTTGAGGTTTTGTTGACGCCTTGCTTAGTCCTGTGACTCATTAACAGCCCAAGTGCCCCAGCTGATGTGGTCCAAAACCACTTTCAGATGTGGCAGAGAGAGCAGTAAGTGGGAATGGTCAGGAGATTCAGTTCAAAAGTACTGATGTGAACAGAAACAGTGAAATAGATGTATCTTACAAATCATTTGTGGGATATCCACTCTGATGGATGGCATCTTTGAAATACTTGGTGCGCCTGTTATGGTCCTCTCCATGCATCACCAGCACTGGATCTGCTTCAGGTTCTTTGCGGAATCAGCATGAAAAAAATGTAAGCAAAGGGTGAGGTATCAGTGCAATACCACCAAAACATTCCTGATCTCTCTGAAATGCTACAGTTCCCCCAGTTTGTCTCAGCACTCTTAGATAAAGCTACATTGCATGACAGCACTATGCTGAGTGTTTAAAGAAATGGAGATGCTGATTTCAGGAATTAATAACACCTTGAAATTTGATTCTGGATGTAAGTAGTAAGATGCTAAAAGTCTGCTGATCTCACATTAGAATGGAGTCTGTCTGCTTTTAGTATCAACAAAATTATTCCTTTCCTAAAAATGGAAGATTAGGATTTTGATCAAAGATTGTTGGAAATTTGGATATGATTAATATTATGCAAATTCTGAACTCTCATTTCATAGGGAGATAGAGAAATAATGAACTCTCCTCCATAGGTGTTAATGTATCAGTATATAAGTGGAATTCTGAAGTATTGAGTTTTCCAGTATAAACCTAAAATTGTCTCAAAAAATGTAGAGATTTTTTTTCTTTATATTTGCTGAAGCCTGAAATTTTATTACTGTGAATATGAGGTCTCTACAGATTAACAAAACTTTACTGGGTACAGGATCATCTGAGTGACTTCAGCAAAGTATTTATTTTAATTTATAATATAAATTTCCTTTTTGTCAGTGGAAGACATGAACTATTTTACTACATCTGTTTACCTGAATTTCTGCTTATCAAGGGCAGAATTTATCCCCTTACAATATGTGTGTATAATAAGCATATGAGGAAGAACCCCCCCGTATAATTAGATGCAGGTAGAAACAGAAAGACTAATTTAGAGAAATGTTGTGGTAGAAGTAGCTTAATCTCTGAAATAAGATGTTGATGGCACTGTGGCAAATACTTATTGTGAAAATAAAAAAATAATCTAAACCCCATACAAACAAAATACTAGCATGTAGTATGCTGAAGAACTTCAGATCTCAGTGTCCTATCTTGGGAAACTCTTGCAAAATACAGGAAACTATATTTGGAAGCATTTGATTTTTTGTGTTTTTGTGAACTGGAAAAAGCCGAAAGAGTAAATGCATCTCTTTTTTATTAGACCAGTTGCAATATTTCTTCATAAGGCAGCTTTTAAAGATAGAATTACAATACAGGAGAAGGAAGAGCTATAGTTAAGACAAGTTTAATGTCATCATAAATGTTATGCTAAACTATTGACCGGCTGCTCTTATATGTGGTGCTTTTGTTTCCCAGAGACAGTTGTTTTAAATAATTTATTACCTGTTTGAAGAAGTTAATGAACAGCGTGAAAAGGGGACACTTTTGTTCTTTCTTTTTTCCTTCCATAATGATGTTTACTGTCTGGCACAATGATTATTCAATTTTCCGAGATGTTCACCACCTTCTGCTGCTGATTAAATTCCTGTTTGGTTTCCCTGCCAAATCTGCTGGATTAAATTAACAAGCTCTGTTTGCTTTAGTGGGAATGATCTGCACTGACCTTCATCTTGTAAAAATAATAATTTTTTCAGTGATTTATTGATTCAGTGCTCTTTATCTTCTCTTAAAGAAATGTGTAATAGAAATGTTTGCCTTTACCTTGCTTGAATTTGCAGACATGCTCTGTTTATTTCATTACGCTGGAGATTTTGGCCCTTGATATATAATAGCTTTGCACTCTCTGCTATTAACACTTCATTTTCTTCAGCAGATTCACTGGAGCTTGATTACTCTAAGGACAAAACTTCACATGATCCTTCTGTCTATAATAAATTCCAGTCTTGAAAATTATCCACATCAAAGGACCAATTTAAGAAGATTAAAACCTTTCTCTTTTTTACCTAAAGTAAATTCAGTTTTTATTGAACTACTTCCTTAATTCATATGGTTTTTTGGTGCCAACGGGGTAGTGAAGAAACTGTAGAGAAATGATGTTAGGAACAAATATGAAAATGATATAAACTATAGAGAGTGTAAGAATCTTGAGCATTTAATTCTACTCCCACTGCTATTCAAATTGATTTAATAACAACTAAGTGGAGAAACTTCTTCTGAAGTCCAGAGAAATATCAGCACAACCTCTCCTATTTGCAGGATAGATTTAGACTTTTTTTTTTTCTTTTTTTTACAGTCCTTGGATTGTATGTGTGGTCTCTGAATGGTACTTTGACCAATGAAACCTGATGGCCATTGCTAAGGCATAGTACTTGTGATCTGCAGTGGAAAATAATTGCTCTGAGAACACAAATAATTTCAGCTAACATCTGTGGAATAAAGAAAAAGAAAAGTTGTTGAAAACAAAGAATCTGTCCAAGTTGAAAAAGAAACAGTGCTAGATCTTTAGCTACAGTTTAGACAGCTTTCCCCTTAGAGATTATTTCTTAATACTCACTGCCTGTTGTAGTGTCTTAAATGGCACCGTATTTCTAGAAATGAGTGGTCAATATGGGCAGGTGTGAAAGACTGCCCATCAGCAAAGGAATCTACACTGCCCTGAGATGTTGAAGTTTCATAGTTTATATTGAAGGCAATGGAGCTCACATAGTATAACCCACACCTTTTCATCTGCCCCAGTACAGATAATGTTGTCATTCGTGAACATAGAATCCATGTCTTGGGCTTAAATATTTTACCACCTTTGCAGACAGTGTGGTTACAGATGGCTTGACAGTCAAAGATATGGAATCCTAGTAAGAGTTGTTCTCTGTCAGTCCAAGTAATTGGTGAGCTCTTGGGATCAGGACTGAAGAACTAGGTATAGACGTGCTTATGGGGTACACTTCCCCAGACCCGACTTCACATTTTCTGTGGTGCAGAAGACTTCTGTGAAAAATGATCAAGATGAATGGATTATCATTACTGTGATCATATTACATTGCAGAACTAGATGTTGCCTGAGCGCTCTCGCTTTATGTGCATGTGGGAAATCTTACATAGTGACAGTACAATTAAAAGAACATGTTTCCCTTATATAAAGGACTGAATACCTGATGACTTCTGCAAACTTATTTGCTAGCTAGTATTTTTATGGTTTTGATATCCTAGTTCAACCTTTTGGCTATGCTTCAGTTTAATATGAGCATTCCAGTTGTGTTTATGCAAGATGTGACATTTTGTCCTGTGACAATGCCTGGTTTTGTTGTCTTCAAGCAGGCCTACTGTGTTATGGCTTGTGCTTCATGGTCTCCAGTACTGGACTGAAATTGTTATGCAGTGGTGATAAGGTTTCTGTGGTCAATCCTTCATAGATATATGACAATGAGGTGGTTTATTATTTGACTATGCTTCTTTTAGTAACATGTTTCCAAACTTACTTTCTAATGTTCTTACTCAACATCATTAATTACAGTTGTGATACAAGCTCAAGCTTTCACTTACAGCAAGTAAAAATGTATGGAAGGGAAAAGCTGCCCTTAAAGGGAAAAGTACCTTTGCCAAACAATGTGTGAGAAGAGAGATATTTAGAGACAGCCTGCTATAAAATTGTCTACCTATTAGCTGTAGACTGGGAAGTGTGCATCTGGGATATGCTGCAACCTTGTGCATGTGAAAGGCCAAAGATGTTAACTTACTTCTTCAAGCTCATAACCTAGTGCTTGAAGTGCAAGAAAGAGAGTATGTTGGAGTTTCACTGTCCAGCTGAATTGGGAACCATCAGTTGAGCAGCAGTGTGGTAGTCTGACACTTTAGCTGGAGGCTTCAGTGGTCCCTGCTGAGGACTTTCAGACTTGGTGATTCATTGCTCTAGTCCTTTGAGGTATAGCCTCAGAAAGCCACTCACATGAATATTCATTACCTGTCACTTATGCAGTGAGTCTTACCCATGACACTCTGGAATTACAGTTTTGAAGCCAATAATTCAGGCCATTCAGATACCGTGTGTGGGTCATAAACCGGCAATGGTAGAAAGGGAAATTTTGCTTAAGGAGTCTAAAGGACTATGGATCCAGGAAAACAGACTCTGTGGAAGCACTAAGCATTGTTTCACTATTTTTCTATCTATTTTCATCTTTCTCTTCTGTCATACCTGTAGGTTGAAGGTATTTTTATTTTATAGCATTGGTTGTCCCTTCACTTTTAAAAATACAGTTAATAGCGTTGTCTTCATTTGTAGATCTCAAAGCCCTTCAGGTGAATGTTGTTTTTCCCTTTAGACAGGTGGGAAAACTTTAAGAAAAAGATTCCTTTTATGCGTGGCTTTGGAATGGATATTTTTTCTTTGTTGTCAGGAAGAAATTTTAAAAAATCTGCTTTGTTGACACCACTGCAATATTAAACCATTTCTAAGCTATTTCAGTAAATCGGTTCTTTGGTTTATCCCAGTTGCACAGCTTCAGCAAATCCTTTTTATGTGAAACTTAACGGAAAAATGGTTGCAATACATTTCAAGCAAGAGACAAGATGAGCACTTACAGACATCTTCTTAAGTGACCAATTGATTTGTTGGTGACACTGATGAAGGGCAGTGTCCTCTAGTAACGAGAGATGAGGTAACCACATAATACTCTGATATCAGTGTTTTTGTGTTATCGTTGTCTGTGCTCACCGATAAGAACCAGAATGGCCGTCTAAACCATACTTTAGTGCCTGTATTGATTGCTGGTTCTCAAACCAGCCCTGTTATGAATTGGCCATTTATCACTTCAGAGGGAATGAACATCCCCAGACTCAGTGCTATGACTAGTCTGTAACGAGGGTCTGTTCAGATAAAAAACCCAACATGTAAGATGAAAACAAAAATAAGAGCCACGTTTTTCTAGCCTTATGTATGAGAGAGAATCAGGACAGTATATACAGGTCATGGTGTTTCCAGCATACGTGTTGTCTGTTGTGACACACTGGCTGCACTTGAAGAAGTTCCCCTGCAAAGCCATTTGGTTGCCTTACTCTGATACACCCAGGAGGATAATAGCTGTCAGTGCACTCTCTGGGACATATTCCTGTGGATTAGAACAGTAATAAAAGTCACGACTGTGCTCAAATAAAAACTCAGTGATGACCAAAGACTGTAGCTCTGGGTCTGAGCTTGAAGTCTCATTTAAAGATTGTTCTGTTTGTTTGCCTGTGTTCTGTAGCATTCCACACACTGCTTTGCTTGGTTTAGCTGTCTTTTATTAAAATGATTAGGTTTGTTCTGAGAGCACACAAAATATGCAACCATGTTTTACTAATGATAACTTCAACTTTCAAGAGGGGCTCAGTTTCTCTCAGAGAATATGGCAGCTGAAACAGGTTAGTTTTATTTGCTTTATACAAGAAAATAAAAGGACAAAGGCTTTTTAAATTGATTGTCTGAGACTGGGTGCCTTAAATACATATTGAGTTTTCTAGTTAAATGCTGTTTTCAACAGCTATACTCTTGCAGTTGCTTTGGAGTTTGGAGAGAAAGCCTGAATAAGTGGTGCTTTTGAAAACCAGTCGTGCCTGACTTCTAAATTCATTCTTGACACCTTACTGAGTGGTCTGCTTTGTTGGTGCCTTTCTCTTGTAAATATTTCTGCTAACTTTAGTGGGAACAGCTAGTTGTTTGGCACTGTCACTTTAAACTCCATTCTTAATGTAATTTGGCATTTCCCTGTATATCCTCCCCATAAGTATTTCCACATTTTGATCTCAATTAGCCAGTTGCTGTTTACAATCCTTCTTTGGTCTCTACAGTCAAGACATTTCACATGATTATTTGGGATTATGTACCATGCATCAGCATATCCAACTGGCCAACCAAAGATGTTATTCCATCTGAAAGCTTCTGAAATCACTGTAAACTTCTTAAAAATGTAAAAATACTTAAAAATTGTAAGATAGATCTAGGTCTATAAAGGTATCTGGTCCTTGTGCCATTAACCAGTCAAAAAAGTAACTTACCATATTTACTAAAATTATGTCGTATCTCCTTGATCTTCTGTATAGTCTATGGGGAGAAAAGTCTATGAGGTTCCTCCACGGAGACTATCAGATCTTGGGTGAAGCGTTTTGAGGCGTATTAGTGAGGTGGGATGGACTGGGGCAATGCATCTGTATGCAGACTATGTGACTTGTGACCTTGGTCTGGAAGGAATCCTGCTGCATTATATATAAAGAAATAAGTAAGAGAAAAAGGTTGTTAATAATCATTATTGGGTGTATTCTTCCTTATTAATTTTTTATTAGAGGCAGAAATCAATTATTTTCCTTACTTTAAAATATCATTGCTGTCTCTAAAAAAATAAATATCATGACACAATGATGAAATAGGCATCCTTTCACCTGAGAGAAAATCACACTTTCAGTGGGTAGGGGCAGTTCCACATTATGTTATTGAGTGATGAATTGCAGTTTCCTGTACGAAAGATTCATTGACTTCAACTTTGTGTCTCCCTATCAGCAGGCAGAAGATAGGCTATCTCTGTCAGAAGTGTGTGATATAAGTGACAGGATGCCAAATACATGGTCATGGGAAAAATTTTCCTTCTCCTGCTGTGAATCATGGAGGCCTAAACAGCATTTTTTTTCCCTATAAACTCTAAGTGATTGTAAGGACATTCACACTGTTTAGAGGTAGGCATGCAAAACAGGTAGCTAAACAAAGAGCTAGAACTTAGTCTTCTTGGGTAGTCTGTGGAAAGAGAATTGCAGCCAAAGAGGCATAAGGTGGTTTGAGGAATATTTGTCAAGAATTTACCTCTCTCTAATGGTTGTCAAGGGGAACCAACTGCCAAAATACAGCACCTCAGCTGAGTGTTCACGCTTAGGTAAGGGGTGTAGTGCACCTGACGCTATGTAGCACAAAAGCTGATTAGGAACCAGATAATGTTGTGGTGAGTGACTATGTAGCTCTTGGTTGTGACATTTCTCGCTAGGAGGAAATTGAGGTTTCCTTCAGACCTCTGGCATGGGACTCTGCCCTCTGTACACTGACTCCTTTGACTTGGAGAGCCTGCTAAGCGGGGAGCTGAAGCTCTGCTTGCTTCTGGGCTTGGCTGGTACACCCTTGACCCCATCATGTGAACGGGTAACTCTTGGAGGAGGAGTAACCCTTGGAGAAGTCACTTCACATGACTCTGCTTTCTTGTTTCTCTCTGGGGGCACAGAGCAGGGGGTGCTACCTGGACAGTAATGCTTATTATATTGAGGCAATAACAAAAAAAGAAGGGTGTTAGTTTTTCAAAATTAAAACCAATCATGAGGTTGGCTTTAAAGCTGTTCCTGATTCGCCTCCTGGTTTTGAGTCTTTGGAGGTCTCAAGCTTTCCTTTGCCATTTGGTGAGCTGGATAGGAGTGATTTCTAAATGAATACCAAGATTCTCATATCACTGCATGACCCTAGGAGAAGCTGCCTTTTGGGACTCTGAGTCAACAGGTCTTCAGGCTTGCTCTCCATACCAGAGAATGGTGATCAGACCAGAAATCAGTAGAAACATGCTTACCTAGTACATGGGGAAAAGTCACTAAGGATAAAGTTGGCTTTTGCAGCTGCAAGTAGGTGAGAAAAGGCTCTTTTCTAATGTGTGTTTCACTTTTAAGGTACAGAAAAGGTTGATGTGGAACTTCAATGTCTAAAGATGCAATAGCCCTGGATTTTTTCAGCCCAAGTATTTGTTGCCCTTAGCATTGGTGACAATACCACTACTTCCACAAGAATAGTGTTTCAAAGTTAGCTTTCCCTTTTCCTCTCTACAAACTGCTCAGTTGAAACCAGATCATAGGTTTGGAAAGTCTGTTGAATCCTGAAATTCAGCTTTGTTTGAAATGTAGCTTCATTAACACAACTGCAAAAAAAAATAAATCACTTTTTTACACCCATATGATAAATAACAACTAATAATCACACAGAATAAATAAAATGGTCTGTATTTCATAGAAAGAAATGGAATGCAACTGTATACTTATATGATGTCTGTTTTTTCTATTAATGTTCAATCTCCTGTCTTCTTAATATGTTAACTTTGCTTTGCATCAGTCTCAGAGCATTAAACAACAATAAACCCCAGATGAATAGGCTAGTTAAGGATACCCATCTGTATCTTTCATTGACATGGCAATGTCAATGTCTGATACTAGACCTTTTAGGACAGGAATGTGTAGTTACTGAAAAAGGTACATGTTCAAAACATCTTGAATATCTGTAGGTTATGACTATTGTTTAAAACAGCCCTGAAACTGCTGTAAGTAACACCAGGGAGCTGAATGATGAGATATGGAACTGAGCACATGATTATTGAACTGCAAATGGGTCCAAAAACTCTATTTAGCCTTTTCTAGCTCACATCCTCATCTGAAAGCAGTTTGACCGTTGTTTATAATTTTTTCTTTGATCTCTCAAGCATAGCAAAGGCACATTTCAGTGGTGCAGTGACTAGTGCAGATGGCAAGCTAGCTGGCACCTCGGATGAACACAGTGAATGCCAGGCAGCTAAGAGAATGTAAAAAAAAGCAGTATATAAAGCTAGTATGAAACTAGACTCAAATGCTCCAATTAAAAAAGAACTTCAGATTATGACCAGCAGCTGCCCAAATAAATACTTCCCTTAAATCAGACAGAAATAATGCTGACCTGCATCTCTGAGGACCTTACAACTTGTTAGCAAAATGTCCTCTTTGTTGAAGCTTGGCATGCCTATTTACACTGTTAACATATTTCTTCTTCTAAGCACCTAAACCAAATTTGATCTGCTATATGGTATAATAAATGGTTTATCTGGAAGTCAGAGAAAAAAATAATCTTTCTATATTTATATGTTGACTGATGTAAGACTTCATTTTGACAATGCAACATCACTAACATGCTTTAAAGGAAGAAACATATTCTTGAGTTAAAGTAGTGATCAGAAATAACTGCATTTTTATAGTTCATCTTGCATGGCGGATGCTTTTATGAGAAAATTGAAGCTAAAATTTGTATTTGGTGGTGAAATGAAGGGGGAAAAAGAAGATCTCAGTTTTTCATTCTTTATTCTTAGCCATCAGGATTAACCATTGCCTGTTTATCACTAGATGTCCTATGCTTCTGGTGCTCTCATGGAGAAGGCAACATGAGCTATACATGGGGCATGTTGCATGGCCACCAGCTGCTCAATGGTCTTTGAAGCGATGGAAAAACAGACAGAACTGTGATATTTTCTAAACACTTTCTACAGGTAAGCTTTGAAGAGGATGGATTTTAAAAATGTGACAAGGTTATGTAGATTAGAACATACAATTCCAGTTGCTTGTGTGACAGTGATAACGTCTCAACTCTGATAGTTCAGGTAGTCTCGCTCCGGCTGCTGTCCATCTCATAGTTAAATTCTCACTACCTGTCCATCTTGATTAGACTGATCTTACTGCTACTTTTTTACGAGCCTGACATTTGCTGCCATGTTTCAAATTCACTTTGTTTTGATGGTCTTAAGTATAGCATTTCTGCCAGCAGTGATCCCTCAGTGCTGTGCTTCACAATCTTTCCGTATCTCTCTTTCTCCCTTTGTCAGGGACTAGCCCAAATATTAATTAACACATTAAACTGGACAAAGCTCCACTTTGGGTATCAAAGATGCCAGTGTTGGTGGCTTTAAGTGGGCTGTGTTGTAGCAGGATGTCTTATGTGGCTCAGAAGAGTTGAGACCTTAAACTTGACCCTAAATATCAGCATGGGCAGATCCTGTCTCCTTTTGAGAGGTTTCTTTACTGTGTCTTCCAGCACGACCCAAGTCCTCGTGCCTTTTCTGTGGAAGATGTGTGCTAGAAGCATCTTCTGTCTGACTTACATAGTCAATCTTATATATGTTGAATGCTATGAGAAGCACTGGAACTAAACAAATTTGGCCAATGGGCAGAGCAGGGAGTTTTGGTTAAAAATTCAGTGGAGATGCAAATGTAAAACTGCTTTTCTCCTACTAGTGCCTGAGCTTTCTTGGCTTCTGCTGAAGGAGGGCATTGATCACCTCAGAGAAATGAAACTTGGGTTTGCACTTTCGTGCTGGCTGCATTAAAGGTCTTCCGACTAATTTTGGAAACAAGCTTCTGTGTGACTGCTTGAGGTCTCCAGTCAGATAATCCTCATCTTTTGTTTTTGAACTACCTTGCCTAGAGTAAATTGCTATCACAGTGAGGTATCTTCTCATAAGTAGATAATTGCCTGCTATCTACTTGATATCCCTGGTTTTCAGATGTGTGCTATGTTACAAGATAAACCTTTCTCTTAAACATTTCTTAACTTTTAAGAATTTCCTACTTACAGCAAAATGGTAGGGGCCAAATCCTCAGGCAGAGTAAATCAATGCCCTTCTCTTATGCCAATGAAAACAGTGTTGATTTACAGCTGCTGAACATCTCACCCTAGATATGGATTGAATTTCTTGTTTTCTTGTTTTCTGATGGGAACAGGGCCTGAATAGCTTCTGCATTCTATTTGCTTTGTCTTCTCTTTCTGCATATTAAAAAATTGATTATTTTAATAATAAATCCTACAGCAGTTTTTTTCTTCTATATAATAAAAACCCTTAAGAGCATTTATGAAAATACACTCATTTATTTATGCAAAATTGCTGCTGTCTTCAGTTTTGTCTCGTTTGTCATGGGGTTCAAATTAAATATTTTATTCATTGGTTGCCGTTGTGCCCACCATGAATATTACTTCATCATGATGGAATGAGATTGATGTGCTGCTTTGTAATCACCTATCTATACACACCATCTTTGTCAATACTGGCTCATTTTTCTTTTTCTCTGCCAAGAGACAAGTGCAGGAAATCAAATAAACTTGTATAATACTGTTTCAAAATTAAGTTTATTACATGAAATGTGAAAAGTGCTAGCAAAATAATGGGAGACAGCTGGACCAAGTCCAGACCATTCCTGGAAGGTTCCACACTATTATCAGTTAGGTTTTTTGTCATTGTTCCCTGTAGCTTTTGATGGGTAAATATTACCAATATTAAACATATTCAGCTTGAAGGAGAGTCTGCAAGTGTGTTGTTACACTGGGAAATTAACAATGTAAAACTGCCTCTCTTCCTGTTTTAGTGCAGACAGCTTTCTTTTAATCTTTCTTTTTAGCCATTCAAAGACTGTTTCTTAATAGATCCTACCATACATATATATATAATATCTCACTTTTATAGTACAGGATCATAATGTATCAGATTTTCTTCATCTTAAGAGTCTACTGAAGTATACTTCTTTATTTTTATTTTGCTTTTTGGAACACTGACCTTTTTGATTTTGTACATTGGTTAGCACAAGATGTAGTGCTGGCTCATGAATGCAGCCAGAATTAAGCTTGCTGCTCTATGATTTTGTTGCAGTGCAGTTGTGTGATATTACTTTTAATGTGCTCACTGTATAAAGGCCCTCCTCTCTGTGAGAAAATGTTAATATTAAAGGCTTTCACAACAAAGCCATAAGTCTTCTCTCCTGACCGTTCAACAATATATGGACAGTGTAAGACACACAGTCTTATTTCTTACTAAACATTTTAAGACCACATATATGTATACATGTGTATATGTAAGCTTAAAGAAATGCTAAGTCACAGACTGCTGTGTAAATTCAGGACCTAGATACAGCATAGATCCATTATGGCCTTTCTTGGATGTAAAATCAGCGTGTGAGTATCATGATTCAAAATATAACTATACTGGTGACTATTAAACTTAGCAGAGTCATTTACAAAATACTTAGTTTGAAAAGTTCTTTTATTATGAGATTTTGTGTTCTTAGAAGGGAACACATGCCAAAACAGCTGGCTGAGTCTGGTCTGAATGTGAACATCAACATGCCTTGTTCCAACAGCTTCTAAGAAGAATTTCAAACTAGAATTCAATTATTCCAATGTCTTCTGCCCAACCCTGCCTAATTTAATAAGGGAAAAGAATCCTTGAATATTCTCTCACTGCCCACTTCCCAGTCAGCCCACTTCCCCTAGAACTGGGGAGGGTCAGTGACAAGCGGTAAGATGCCACGAGATAGTCAGGAGGGTAATTCTGCATTGGCATTGTATGTCACATCTGAGGACAATTAGTGCTGATTTATTTGGGTAGATATCTGCCATTTCCAAAGATTTGCAGTCTATTATAAATAAATAGCCATAATGACTCTCTAATATTGCAAAAACTAACACGAATGTGCAGTGAGTCCATTAACAAAAAGATTAAAGAGTTCTGCAGGACCATAAAGTGGCTTTTTTGCTGTTGTTTTTTAAAGATTTTAGTGATTCTAAAATGTCTGCAAAAAAAGGAAGAAAGATACCAAGATAACAATAAATAACTGAACATACACAGACTTAGTGGTTGTCACTCTGCCTCTTAACATGGTCATTTATAACCTGGTTGTATCAGCAGAACAGGGACTTTCCACTTCAAAACATGATGAGATAATGACATTTAGCTACTCAGCAAAGTAGAAGAACATACGTCATGTTTTTGATAAGTTACGATTGAATTCTATACAGGCAGTTGTCGCCATATGTTCTATTTGCTTGTTACATGCTACCTGTAAAGCACATTTGTCTCCCACTAATCTATATGAGCAGTTGCATTTGGATTTCTTTTTTTTTTTAATAAATTTTTAGGGTTTTTTTCCAGCATTTACTTCAGCCAGGGTCAAACCAAGTTACATTGAAATGAATAGAAATATTCCCACACAACTTCTATGGCTTTAGATTCAGAAAATTTGAACCGACTAAGAGTGCCAATCTTTTATTTCAAACAATTCCTTCCAATCTTTCCACCTGTTTTGTTTCAAAATGTAACCATATTAATTACAGCCTGGCTTCTGGTCCTAAGATACAGTGTGAGGAGCAAACGACATCCTTTGTATGTGCACAAAATCACAAGGAAATTATTTGGTTTTTACCATCAAGCTGTTTCACCTCTCTGAATTGCACTTTCTATTTAACAGGTCCTGGTATCCTACTTCAGACTTGTGATACTTGAACATGGGTGCTGTTGGAGAGTTATTACATTCTCAGTTCTTGAAAGAGACACAGAATTAGATTTCATATATTTTAAGGAGTTTTCTAGACCAACAATTTTGATTGTCCACAAAATGAAACTTTTATTGACTCCCTGATTTTCACTGTGTCAGAAATTATTTCTACTATTCTGTCTCATAAAACTTACCTTTCATAATGTTCAACATGTGCCACCTTCACTCCTATTTGTAATTAGAAGCTCTATTTTGCAGGATATTGGGAAGAAAGCTAAAAGAAGAAAATGCCTGTTGTACCACTGAAGTAGTCACAGTTGGGGCACAATCACCTCAAATATAATTTCAGTCTTTTAAGTGACATTTTGGGTTAAATTCATTCGCAAATCTTGTGCTAATAAATAAAACTTATAAACATATTTGTATGCTACGAAAATTGTTATTCTTCATATGCTCAGCAAAACACAGAGTATATTTAATACCTGCCAAATGCAATTTATATTCCAAACTAGGAAAGAATCCCATCATTCAGCATTTTTCAAGCATATGGATTATTGGAATTACACCTACAGCCATGCATAACTATGGTTATTCCTAACCTCTGAAATCCATACTGTGTTATGCATACCCATGCTCACTGATCTCTTATTCTTGGTGGTATCTGAGCACTAAGATTCTACTCAATGTGATTAAATATATCAAAATTTGCCCCACTGCAAGTTTTCTTTGTGTGCTGGACCTGGGTTGCATTCCTGATTTTGGTGTGGCGTCCACAGTCAGCAGCTCAAATGTAGAGCTACAAAACAGCACTTTAAACTCTTAGTGCAGACAACAAAAATTCCAAGAGGGAGTTAATTTTATACGCCTAATTTAGTAAGGCAGTATCAGTGGATATGTATGGTTAAGCATGAAATTTGCCAGTACTGTGACTGGAGGCCTCAATCAATGAATAGTAGGTCAACATCAACACATTTTATAATGTTGGACATCAGCTGTTTCAGGCATACTGAAACAGATAAAATCCAGAAGATTCCATGGGCCATAAAAATTACATTCCAACCAGTTGAAGGTAAAAATGATTAAACTGAAATATTTTTTTTTCTGAAAATGTCTAGTGATACAGATTACTATAGTGAGATAGATGCCCTAAAATGTTAAAAATCTGAAAGGGGTCCTTGTACAAATAATACAAAAATTACATGGTGTACATTAAAGTGGAGGTTATTAACAATGTGAGCTGCTTCAAAACTTAGGCTTGTTTTCTTTTTCAGACTTTTTATGTTTAAATTGGATAGGTGGTGATGGTTACATTGCAGGGTTTCATAAAGGACAGTGCTCTGTAAATTCAGGAACATGCCATTTTAGCTGTAGATTTTGTTGTAAAAAGTGGCACTGTCAGATAGGCCACTATCAACTTATTTCACAGGCAAGATCCCGCGTTAAGCTAAAACCACAAACCTGATTCTGTGGTCCAAGAGCATTGGTTGCATGTTAAATGTGTCCTGAGTACTTGCCTGTTAACTGATTAAGTCATAAGTGCTTCAGTTCTACCACTTTCAGTGCAAGTTTTAGAGCACAAAGAAAGAAGGGAGGTTATAAAAATGTAAAATTATCTTCAATATAGACCTTCTAGGCTCAGGTTTGAGACTGGCTGGGTAAAAGCACATTTTCTTGAATATGAAAGTACAGCTGGACTTTTGAATAAGAAAATAATAAAAAGAAAGAATGTCAGCAATGAAAATGTAAATGCATATTTAAGCTGTTATTTTTTTAAGCTTCTGTTTGTATCACTAAAAATATTGCCTTTATATTATTTTTTACAGTGACATATATTTTGCTAAATAAGTTCTTTCCTTTACTTTCATAGAATTACCTAAATTATCTTTTAAGTAAGTGAAAAAATGCTTTTCATTCTTCATCATGTTTTCACTAATTCACCACAAATACAGAAAAATAGAAAGACAAGTGTTACTCTGGCATCCAGGCTACGGCATCTGCTGTTCCATGTGTTTTATGTCATTGACAAATGGTAAAGATTCTGTGTGGTAGTCTGGATAGAAGCTCTTCAAAGGAATAACCTGTCACACGCTAGTGAAGTCACTAGTGTTGACAATTCTATTATTATCTAGAGACAATGTGAGATGCATATAATGGAAACTTCCTGTAGTTGAGAAAATATTAGCGGAACTTTTGCATATATAAATGAAACCTATGCTACCCTGAGGTGGAAAGGAGTGGATAAACTGGTAAATATAACTAGTGGGTACACATCTGATCATTTCTATAGTAGGAAGTTGGATGGCTTTTAATTTTTCAATTGTTGATGTCACACATATATTCACTGAAGTAATCTGGGTTAGTTATTAAGAAAGTGAACTGTATGGCAAAAGAAAGTCCTCCAGTCTCTTTCAACTCTATTGAATTGCAGCTACTTGACTCATCTTTTGCTTTGTGTTATAAAGGAGAATATAAAGGAAAATGATCCAACACTAGGAGAAGAATCATTTAATTGTATCACAGGTGCATTCAGTTTATTTAACCTTTGGAAGACTGATGCATCTTGCTTCAAATCTGGAGCATAAGCTCTTGGTCAGTCTGTACATGAGCCATCATGGGCAACACCGCCATCTTCCACTGCTGCTGCAGACAGTGGAGCCATATGCCAGAGAAAGAGCATGAAGGAGGGAGGTGACCAGCTGTACAGAGGGAGAAGCAATGAGAAAAAACAAATAGAAGGAGAATAAATCTGGGTTCCTCACCAGGAGGTGAACAGGGGAGTGAAGAAAAACATCACCAAGTCTTTAACTACAGCTGGTTGCAGGAATATAATTCCTCTTTGTGATAACTTCAGGAAACATACTTGATAAGTATCAAAAACATTGGACTATGTACAAAGCACAGGATGTCTTGTCTTTTTTTTCACATGAAATTTCTTCATTGTGCTCTTGGTGTGTGGTAAAATCTGTACCTTCTGGATATGGAGGCATTGTTCTATATCCCACAGGGGCTTAAAAGGGACTTTCATGACTCGCAGCATGGCTGGGCAGTTCTGAGCAATCATAAAAGCAGAACTGTCTGTATATACATAATTTTCAAACCAAACAAGGAGCTCCAAATGAGCTCAGGGGTAGGTAGCCACTGAACAAGGAACTTCTTTCTCATAAATTATGGGCTTAAAGGTGAGTTGTCTCTGTAAGTCCTGTTTTAGGTGCATAATTCTCAATTTTGGGCAGGCTTTTAGTTGACCCATAAAGCAAATGTTGCTTGAAGGCAACAGGACACCTTTGAAATATTGCATTATCACTATTCAATATAAATGAAGGAAACCGTTTTTCTGAACAGAAGTATTAGTTGCCCAAAGGAAGCAGACAGCCCATTATGGTGTTTCAGCTATTCTTAAAATCAAAAATGTTTGTTTCAATACCAAGCCCCAGTCTCCTACATTGCAATACAAACTTTGTTCTCTCACCTTTCATGTATATCCTTATATATATTCATATATATGCCCACATACATATAATAATGAATTTTGATGTTCTAGAAAATGGTTTATTCTTCTATTATCATATATTCTCCCAGTTCTTTCTTAGTCAAATCTGATCTGGCTTTCCTTAATCTTCTCTCATAGGTCATGTTCTGTACAGTTTTTTTCAGCCCACCTGAAGGTGTATTCCTCTAGATGTTAACTCTCTGGTTTGTATACTACAACATTAGAATTTATTCTAGATATTAGAAAAGCCTTACTAAATTCCAAATATGTCACAGTTGTGACCTTTCCCTTATCCAGCTAGGCCAGTAATCAAAGACAGAAATTAGATTGACTTGACGTGATTTGTTCCTGAAAACCCCACGTTTTCTGTTTTTTTATCACGATCTTATTCTCCTGTGCCTTATAAATCGATTTTTAGTAAATTGTCCCAGAATTTTTCAAGGAATAACAGTCCAGGGACAGGTCTGTACCCTGGCAAGCAGAGATATTTTGCCCTTTTTGAAGTATGACATTGTGATTGCCCTCTTTTTATCTTCAGGGAATTTGACTATCCTTCATCAGCTCTCCAAGGTAAGTGCTATGATTCAGAGATTACTATGGTCGCTTTGTTAAGTATACTTAATTGAAATTCATTGGACTAGGCTAAATTGAATATCTCTATCTTTTTTCACTGTCCTTTCCCATATTCAGGAAGACATGCCTATCTCCTTTAAAAATGTAGTTTAATTAAGTATTAGATGATAGTTAACATTTATTTGATGCCTGAAAGATGGCATTAGATACCATAGCCTTCTCTGAGTTGTTCATTAGTTCATCTCCTTAATACTTGCTTTTACTTCTTTAATGTGTAGTGTATTTGTAGAATTCTTTCTTGTTGCTTGTTATGTCCCTTGTTAATTATAACTCATTTTAGCCTTAGTCTTGCTGAGTTTAACCTACATATATGAGCAATACTTTTATATCCTTAAGAACGTGTCCTTGTTTTCAGTCCACATGCAGTTCTTTTTTCCATTTTCAGATCATTAAATTGATACTAATACAGTCAAAATATCTTCTACTAGTCTTCTTATCTTTGAGATAGTTTCTATTGTGTAGATGGCATGTTTCCAGTGACTGCCAGGTCTCTCAGTTTTTAAAAAAATCCAAATTATCCATGCAAATACTCCATCAATAAATTGCTTTCTCAAAGTGCTGTCCTTATTTTGTTATCCTCTTTTTATTTTTCTTTTGAACAACATCATGACCCCAGTCACCAACAGGCTACCTCTCTTGGGTTGACCTTACATTTGTCTCTGAACAACCATATCCAACAGCTTCTCACTGATTTAACATTGGCATGACACTACCTTTTCTTTCTTTTTGTCTCAGCCAGAGCCATTAAAACTGTCTTTCATTGGATGTACTTTTTCTGAAGTTCGGAAAGTGCTCTTGATAAATAACCCACCTACCACTGAATCTCAGGTACTTCTTACCCCACCCAGGTTGCTTCCTTGTATACTTACTGTATTCCACTATGAGTTTGTGGTATCAGTTATACCAATTAGTTTAACCTTTGAGTTATTCCTGTTTATTCCTCATATCCCAGACAGGTATCTAGAAGGTATTTCAGATATTCATTTGGTTGCAATGTTATTCTTTCACTTGCCTCATGGTTTCTCATTTTTTCATCTCACTTTTCAGACCAAGGTTTGTTTCCTATTGCTTGTCTAAGAGGAAAAAATGACTAAAGACAGCTCTACACTTTCACTCCTAGGGTTTTGGAAGCTAAGCATGTATATTCACTGAGATGCTGTCTTACTTGCACTGTAAACTGCCATTCCCATCCCTGACCTTAGTGCCACAAACAGAATGCCTTTTGCAGATTATCTGTGATTGCTCCAGATGACAGTGACATTGCCCCAGATTAGTGGTAGAAAAGTGGGGACTGTACCAATGGGTTTAAGTCTATTTGCCAGTTTGCAGTCTGATGAAACACAAAAGCATCTACCTGTTATGTTTGATATACCTCCTTTAGAGCAAAGCAAGGAGAGTTACCAACTAGCCCTAGTGCCAGAGCTGGAGTGATCACATCTAAAAGAAAAAAATGACAGCCTACTCTAAGCCATGCTTTTTTTTTTTTTCCTTCTTATTTAAAATCACAAGAGAAAAATCAGTTTTCTCCACATGACTGCTTTTGAGAAAGCTTTGGGGTGGACCTTTTTCTGATATGAAGGAAAAGGGTAACATCAAGAGAAGTATTTGCAGTGATCTGCGTGAAGATCACATTTCTGTCTTTAAAAGTACAGGTAGTCTGTGTAGTGTCACTTTGCTGTTAAAATGAAGTTCAGTGACTTTCTAGAGAAATTGTATCTTTAGGTATTTCAGCAGCATGAGTTACAGCATCTCTTGGGAAGCATGATAGTAAAATAGAGAACCCTTCATCTCAAGGTCACTCACTGAGTCAAATCTGCCTGTAGGTGAAAGAGCAAAAATATTACCCCTACCTGATGGCTTTTTGATGATATATGTGAAAAGAGCCAATGGGCTACTGTCGAACAGAGAAGTGCCCACATTGCAAAACTGCTGTCAGAGTCACTGATGCCCCAGAAAAATGGCCAAGGACAAGTAGGCATGGAGACTCCACTCACTGCAAATTCCTTCTGGCAGCTGCTAAGAGTCAGTGATAGTGGACATATATGTGCCCTATCACTGAACTGAGCTTTTGGGGGGAGCAGTGGAGGGGAATGAAGGACTTCAACTGAAACTTCTCTAAGACAAAAGAAACCGTATCAAGAGGCCATGTGTGCTGCAGGTCTTATCTGGGATTAGTAGTTATCATAAGATATGTGAAGCCCACCCACTCATTCTGAAGTGAAAGGTAAGTGTCTGAGAGTATGAATGTAATTCTGTTTTGGCAGAAACCTAATCCTGATGGGCTGTACCACAATAACTTGTTTTCTTGTGGTGCCACCCAGTGTGATGAGAAGAAAAATGGATCCAGTGTATTCTATTGGGTGAGGACCAGTCCTCAGAAATACATATATAGCAGCACTCCAGGAAGTTCTGGTTTTGATGGAGGGATCAAGACTTACAGGGGACGTATGGTTCATCCACTGAATTCGGTGAACCTCTCAGCTATACTCCCATACTCTGCTTTGGTTTGAACTGTGGAGCAGTCTCACAGCACACGAACTGGATTCCGTTTGTGTGGAACTTAACTGGAAGATGCACTCCAGGAGTTCACCAGTGGCAAGTTGGCAGCCTTTGAAAGCAGAACACAGATAGTTTGATGTAGGAGAAAACATGCAATATGAGCAGGGAGGATGTCAGGTCCTCACTTTACAAGGTCTGCATTCCTTGCTGACATAGAGGTAGCTTAACTGGACTAGGGGATTTTGGTATCCTACAAACATGGGATTTATATTTTGCACTTAGGCTCAAAAATTGCATGCAGTATATGCTTAAAAATGATATGGAAAAATAACATTTTTGCTTGCACTTAGTTCAGTGGTTTTGATGCCTCTGTCATCTGTATCAAAAGGAAAAGAATCCTAGTGGATTGAATACTTTGAACTTGTCAACAGTATATCAGGATAAAATGTCTTTAAATATAAAGTATAGCCAGTCTAGTTCTTGAGCTGGTATAGGGAGTTCTTGAAATGACCTTGGAGGCTGAGAATGAAGAACAGACATAGTCAAAAATGCTTGTCGCATTCTGAAGTCAGTGGGCTGGATTCTACCATCAATGTATCACAGTACATCACAAGCCTTCACACCGAATACAGTCATTTTAGGTGCCTGTAGAAGATATTTCTACAAATTAGTTAGAGTGAAATGTTAGTAGCTGTTTTTTTTTTTTTTTTAACTTGGCAAATACAGCTTTTTAAATAGAGATATTTGCAAATCTGCTTTATTATAGCAGACCTGTTAATTACAAAAATAATTCAAGGCTAAGATAAAAAATTGAAGAAAAAACAATGAACTTCAGATTTTTTTCCTCTTCTGTGAGCCTGTGACAGTAATTTTTTATTCCTTGTGAAGAAAATAATGTCAGGAGGATACTAATCATCAATTTGCTACAGCTGAAATCAGCACAGCTGGCAGATGAGTATTTTAATGTATTTCTAGATTAAGCAAGGCAGTTTAAAGGAAGCATCATGCAAAAATTCAATCTGCTATGGGTTTAAAATAAAGTCCTCATCTGTGCCATGGTAGAGTGAATCGCTACCTTATGCTTTATCATATTGCAGTGGATTATCATTCTAATGAAGCTTGTATCCCCCTAAAGCATTCTTGAGATATTTTGTGTTCACATTGGTCTATAATAATGCAATGAGTGAGTGCAAGAGTGGATTTTCCTTTAGTAAGGCTCTATCAGGACTCTTTTCCTAACAAATTAAACTGTAAATGAAAGCAATTCATACATGCAAGGCAAAACAAAATGCTGTATATTAATTTCATTGAGCTATTTTACTCTCATCAAATTGGATTATTTGCAAATTTAGTAAGGGTTTTGTAAAGGGAAGGAATTAGAAGATTTTTTTCTCATTTATATTTAATACCTCTTTTTCTCTGAAAATCCTTAAATAACATCCCCATATAGTAGAAGTTTAGCTGGACTAATACAGTTAGAGCCTAAGAGACTACAGATCAATATCCAACACAAAGATGGACATAGTTTTCCTTTTTCAATTTCTTAACTCAAAAATTCCTCTACCTTCAAGAAGATCAGAGATGAGTCAGAATGGTATCTTAATTAATCCTGTTAATTAGACAGAATATAGTGGCATTAAACACCTGTAAGAAACAGATTCTAAACTCTAGAACATGTAAGGAACTTGTAAAGAAGTTGTAGAGACCATCTGTTTTTAGTTATTTTTGCCTATTGCTAGAGGTTTGGAAGGGACGAGGTGTTTGTTCACACCCCATTTCACAGAGGAGTGCTTGGAGTCTCAGCCTGGAATCTGAAGCAGGAGGGTTTTGACCACTTTACACTTCTCTGGATCAATATGGGATCAGTAACTGCTGAATACTTTTCCGTAAATATTCCTGGTTGTCCATGTACCTCTGGACAAGCATGATTGCTTTCGGGAGTTCCTCCTGTGGGCTAATAGAGCACACAAACAGGAATTTTATTTTCCTTCTTCTACATTCAGCAAGGGTTTCAATATCTTAATTTTGGTTAATCATGACTCATTTGATTGTACTAAATAGTGTCTATATCTGAGATACTTCAAATAAGCTAAATATAACAGCAGAAAGACATCACCAAGGCTATCACCGTGGCTCTGGCTGACCTTTTTCATAGGAATTTTTCCTTACATGGCTCTCTGGGAGAAAGAAGAGGGCAGAGGGCATTCATCTCTCCCTTGGCAGCAATAAACTTCTACAGCCTAAACAGCTGGTTGTTTTTTTGTGCTCCCATGCACCAGCTGATGTATTTAAGCCCTGTTACATATTTGCCTGCCTTTTTTTTACCTTTCCTGATAAGAAGGTGGCATACTCTCTCTCTTTGTAGTGGTTGTTTTTTCCCCCATCATTATAGAGCCTTTTCTTGGACTTCTTTTAGTTGTGACCCTGCTAAATCATTTATGTGGAGCTTTTCTCTTGCATCAGTCAGTGCCATCCCTTTCTTGTCAGGGCAGTCTGGCATTCCCTCTCCTCACCCCAAAAGGAATATTATTGAACTTAGTCAAGGACATTATTCAGGGTTAATCCTACAAACCATATACTGAAAATCATCTGATAACCGTATCCTATATTTGAATATGTGTTTTTTAACCAATGACATCTACTTGTCAAAGCTGGGTATGGTTTGTTATATCATGGGTTTGGATGGGTGCTTTTGAGGGATAAAATACTAATTAAGACTGAACATAATTCAGGTCCCTTTAAATCCCCATGGAAAATACCCAGCTGAATTAGGTCATCCTGATCAGCCACTGTCTCTTTTTATCTCATTTCATGCCTTCTCCTATTAAAGATAATGTTTCAAAGGAAAAGAATCTAATAGTCATCAAAATGTTGCCATCAGAATAACTAAAACCGTGCATAGTTAGATGCTGCAGAGTGATGATTCTCTCTTTTATCTTAGCCTCTCAACTTTTGTCCATTTCTGTTATGACACAAGGTTAGAAGCTGTGTGCCCCAAAGTTCTCCATTTGTTTAAGTTCTATATATAAGAAATATATAGAAAGGGGAATAGATGAAGTTATTAGTCAAATCTGCAGATGGAAGGCAGTTATTTAGAATAGTCAAATTCAGAGTTACAAAACATAGTGAAGTGAGTGCCAGGTCAACAAATGCTCAGTAATATATACCAAAGGGAAAAAGGACAACAGATAGTGACCTGCAGTAAGGGGTAAGAGACCATTGGCATCTGATCGGTGCAGCCACACTTACCCTTTCCTTTTAGTGGACAGGTCCATAACGTCTGTGGCACAGCTGCAGAGGAGCAATTCTGAAATCAGTCAGACACCTTGAACACCCTCTCGCTGTACCTGACCACTGTTCTTGTGAACTCAGAGAGTTATCTGCACAGCTTTGTGGCCAGCCTGATGAGGATCAGTGCCTCTAGTGATAAAAACAAACAAGAGAGGAAGGTGGATAAAGAAGAAAATAGAAATTAATATATACTATTATTTCTACATGAGCTACTGCGCAGGGGCCTGTTATCCTATTTTAGGAAGGATATTGTTAAATTAAAGGGCAATCAGAAAAAGGTCATAGCATGATTAGGTGTTTGAAAATCTCTCTAATGACAATGCTGAATGGATGGGAAGTGTCTATTTTAGGAAGACCTGTACAAGGGGCAAGGAGAAAAAAATAAAAGTTTAGAGATGACAGATAAAGAAATTCTGCTCTCACTACCTCACAAAACAGAACAAAGAGATATTTTTCTGAAATATGTCAAATTTAAAACTGGCAGAAGAAATATTTTATCAAACTTGGTGGAATTTGCCATGGGACTTACAAAGGTGTTCTCATAAGTTTTACAAGAATAAGGAGCCTTACCTCTGGCTTTTTGCATGTATATGTAATTTTTCTGCCTTCAGATTGCCCCTTGGGTATATTTTTGTTATAAAAGAGCACAAGCTTTCAAAGGAGGGTGAAGGGAGGCAATGATCTGAATCAGGCTGAATGAGGTGGTCAATAAGAAGATTTCTGAGGTTTCACTCACCGGGAGAAGCACAGTAAGGGTTTTGCTCGGAGCTCTGGTGGCAATCCTGGCAGCTGGGCAGAATCCTGACCACCTCCTGAGCTCTGAAAAGGAAACCCAAAGCAGTGAGCTCCTTAAAGGATGTGGGTGGGCAGGGTGAGATTTGGATCTTGGTTGGGGGTAAATCAAGGCCATTGAGAAAGGTCCTGGCATTAGCTGGGAGGGATGTGTAGAGTGGGGAGCAGAGCTCTGGCTTTAGAAGCTGTGAGTCCTGCGGAAGGAAATGCTGAGAACTATTGTGGCTAGCTCCTACCTCTGCATTTCCGATTTTTACTCCTGTTTGCCAGTGCAGATAGTGCACATCCTCTTCCCTCCCAGAACTGCTATGACTCCTCTGTACATCCAGTACTTGGATTTTCCTTTTGGATTAAAAGTAGTAATTTAACAGATAGGAAGAATAGTCAGGATTATGAAAGTAAACACTAAGAACTAGTGCCAGAAGGAAGACAGAACCTAGTGAGACAGGTTTTGAGACACCCTTTAACAATCTGGACTTGGAAAACCTCTCCTTTCAAAAAAAAAGTACCAGTCACCATCTGCAGATAAGGCAATGACATGTATGACAGGTGTGGGTCATATAAACATTCTTAACAGTATCGTAGCACTAACTGAAAACCAAAAGTGGGGTAAATTCCTCTGGAGAATGACTGTGAAATATGTTATTCAAATCAGGAGGGAGTAAACTCAGTTTACCTATATCTCATTTCAGTTGCAACATCTGTTCCCAACAAGGCGTGGCTGAGTTCCCCTTGATCATGTCTCAGTCAGATTAACAAAACATTTCTGAGTGACACTGCAGAACAGGAGAGGGGAGGAGCTGGTTACAGGCCTGATTTTTGAAGGTGCTGAACATCGTGCATCACACTGACTTCAGCTGAAGCGGTGGGTATACAAGACTTCTGGTAGGAATAGCAAGGCACTGACTGCAGTGGCATTTTCCATTCAAGTGAAGACTTGTTCTCCAAAGCTATTATTTTCATATTGGAATACTTCCCAAAAGTTTAATCAATCTTTATGGAATTACATTTTTATTAGTCATGAAATGTTTTTTTTAGCATTGATTATTTTTCTCCAAAAAGCAATTAAGTGATGCATGAAAGGCAGAGGAGTAACAAAATTAAATTCTAAGGGTTTAAGGAATAATAATTTGAATTATAAAGATCAATTACATTGCAAATTAAATCCAGCTGACTCAGAAATCCCTTACTACAGCTTTTACAAACCTTTACTACTTGTCTTTCTACTCTTTCCATAAGAATGGGAATATTTTGCATCTCAAAATACTTCCTGTATGAAGTTTGGTCTATCTTAATTAATTTCCGTTATAGTCTACTGAGAATTCAATATTTCATGAACACTGCTTGAAGTGAAGAAAAACGTAGCATGATAAACATACCAATAATCTGTAAGTGGGATTGCTAGGAAAGATTTGAGGTAAATGTTGGAAAAAGAAGACTTTTCATGATGAAAAAAAAAGGCATCTTCCTCTGAGGGCTTTTTATTAATTAATTTTGAGGACTTTGAATTCTCTACTAAGAATTTTGATTTTCAGTGAAAAAGTAACTTTAAAGAAAATTAAAAATAGTAAAAATATTTTTTGACACGGCCAATTATTTATACCTGTGTCTTATAAAACATGCCTTGGTGTCTAGAGAAAGCCTGAATTCAAAGGCTGTGTACAGGAGTTTGCTATCAGTGAATGTAATGATCAGTAGTTTTTCAAATTACTGTATAGACACCAAGGAATTTGCTAAGTCTGTCCTAGCTGTCAGCAGAAAAAAACGTTAATTAACAAGTTAGCCAGGGATGGGACCAGTGGTGGAGGAAGCGGCTCATGAGAAAGGCAATTATGCCTATGAGATGGAGTTTCCTGAATCAGCTAAGTCTCTGGGCAATTAAACGGTGACAGCACATCATGCAGTGCCCCTCTTTTGGCTGTTCTTTTCACATTTACCTGGGAGCCCTTCTCCTAGACCGTGGGACCCTGATGTGCTAGATGCTGTAGAAGCCCAGAAGAGAGATGGCCTTGCTTCCAGGGAGCTTATTGTATGATAAAGCAGCCTGGTGTAGCAGGGCATATTAGCTCAGGTTCAGCCCCAGGTACAGCTGTGATACACATTTCTGGCCTAAAGCATCAGAGAAGCAGGCTCATGATTGCTTAAACCTGACATGCCCAAGTATAAGAAAACAGATGGATAGAAGACAGCCTAGAGAATACAAGGAAGCGATGAGACAACACTGGTCACCTTGATACACAGTTATCTGAGCACACAGGCAGCCCAAATACTTCCAGATTTTATTGTTTGTGCCATGAGTACAGGTTTTACATAGATCAAGCCCAATTATAAAATAGCAATAGCAAAACATCAAAACACAGGCTTTTTCTTAATGGTCTTCCTATATAAAGTTTTGGCAATGTTTATTTCATGGCACATAATATGCTTAGATTTACTGACTAGTAAATAAAGAAGTGTAAGTTCTTATAAAATACAAGAAGTAAATGTGTTATTTCACTGATTCATAGTTTGGTTGTTTTCATTTTTCCTTTAGCAGATTATAAAACAAATGAAACATGTATGAAGGTAGGTACAAGAATACGCATTACGGAAGAGTACAAGGAAACTTAGTGGAGATGAGTCTTCCAGCTCATATATCTTTGCTATCAGTAGCAATGCATGAACAAAAGCTAGGAGCTGGTAGGGGTAGAAATATTCTTACTGTTTAGGTAAACAATTTTAAAAATACCTGTTGGCGGTCTTCTTGCTCAGCTAAAGATTAGTTGCTCATGTATTTAGTTTAACCTTCATACTAACAGCATCTTCTCCTACGCTAACTGCAGTACTCTGAATGCTATAGATATGCAGTGCAGAATTCTGTAAAACTATAGAACAGACAGAAATTTAATACAGCTCTGCATGGCATGATACCTTATTAAAAAGAGGATATTTATTTAACATCCTGCCAAGGAAACTAATAGGTTTATTCTTTTCCGTACGCATACTGCTTCCTTTGCCATTAGAGTTATGCATGAAGATAAAGCCTGAAACTATCATCTCAGTCAATGGAAATTTCTTTATTGACTTAAGAGAGTACGATATGTTCCTCAGCAGTATAGCAGAATAGTCCTGTAATTTTATCTGGGCTGGTTACTTGCAGCCAATTCTACTGTCAGCCTTGGTACATCTGTTTCTGAAAAATCTGAATTTGTATTTACTGGAGGTTGCTATATTTTGCAGTTCATGAGTTAAAAAAATGGCACTTTTTCTAACCTTCTGAGGTACAGAAAATTCTGGATTCTTTAACTATGCTTGTTTGTTTTCTCAGACATTTCTGTCTCCTCTTATCTGTTGATATACTGACTAAGCTGCTGATCAGTTACACCAATTGAAGTGAATGGCATGCCTTCGTATAACTTCTATGTTTCTGATAAGAGAAAAGAAGCAGCAACTGGAGAACTGAAGTGGGACAGAATTTTATGCAGTATACTTTATAGGCTATAGGTTTATGTCTCAGTTATCTAATTCAAGTGCCTAAAACACTTAGGAGAAAAGCTGCCTTTGTTAGAAGCTTGCCTCTGCGCTCTTAGCTGATCAGTGCACTGCTGCCTGATCTTGCTGCAAAAGGAATAGGTTGTTTTCAGTTCTCAAAAAATGTTACTCAATTGAGTCTGAACAAAGCTGATTACCAGACACAATACCAGTGAACAATGCTGATTCCCAGATGGATGATATTCTGGTTATTTTGAAGTAAAAAACAGGTTTGCTTGGGGGATTTTTTTTTTAAGTAAGTTTCTCAAGCTTATTCGTCAAATACAGTGAAATGTAGGGCACAGTTCTTCACTTCATAGGTCATCTTAAATTGCAGATTACTCACAATTGCAATATATTTTAAAAATGAAGATTAAAAACAACTTCTGGAAAAGCAAAGGGTGGAACATCTCATAAATGTTTTAATAATAATCTTTTTCTCAAAGTGCAAGAACATTTCAGCATGGAGCAGATACATGACAACACTAAGTCCCCCAGCTTAGCATAGAGATTTAATGTTAGTATATTAACCTACTTTCTAGGAAGCCCAAGAATTCAAAACATGCCTAAAAAGCCATCTATATTTCCTTATTCTCTGTTGTAAAGAGCTTCAGGGGTGGCTATGCACATTTGGCCATACTTTTTTTAACAATCCAAAGTGGTCTTGAAAATAGTTGCTTGTTCTTCCTTCCAATCTAAAAATAGTTGCTGAATTGGCAGCAATTAGAGAAAAGATGTGAGAACAGAGGGGGGAAAAAGATCAAAACCAGAAAAAAATACATCATTAAGAAAGACTGAGAAGCTTAGTAAATGATATGTGAACTAGATTAATGAAAATATTCAAAATTGGTGATTATGTGGCATTGAGAAGATTTCAGGCTTATTAGTGGCTAAGAAATATACATATAAGAGTCCAATTAATGATTAAATTTGCTTTTACTGGCAGTTCATTAAAGACACCATATGGACAGTGAGTTCTGGTGAGAGAACTGCAGTTTTCAAACCAGTTTTGGGTTTGTTTGTTTTCTTGCTTGTTTGCTTGTTTATAATGAGTGAGTAGGTGCATGCATACCCCAAAGTTACCTTTCAACATAGTCTCCTTCCATTGCTTAAAAACATCTGGCTCTATAGGGTGAGCAGGCAGGTGTGCTTGCATTTTGGTGTTAGATATCACACTCAAGAATACAGCACTTATAAACTCTTCCCTGAATCCCATATATATTTCAATCATGGAATCACTCCTAAGTGATCCTGCTCTGGCAGGGGGGTTAGACTAGGTGATCTCTAGAGGTCCCTTCCAACCCCTTCCACTCTGTGAGTCTGTGACTCGAGGTTGTGGCTTGACTAAGCAATACTGCATATTTTAAATAACCACATACACATTCTAGTCAAGCAATATTCTGCCTCTGTGTTATGTGGCATAATCATACCCTTGGAAAGACCAGCAAGAGGCTCATTTAGTGCCCCTGCCTGCCCCGAGGCATT
>NW_010255993.1:65395-85061 GCF_000690775.1 Eurypyga helias
TGGCAGGGGGTTGTTTCACCTGTTCTGGGAAACCTTGGTCAGAGGATAAACCATAACCTTCCCTGGTAACCTCTTTCAGTGCTCTGTCTGTGGGAAGCACTTTTTTATTTGTAATCCAAATCATCTCTGTGTGTACAGAGAAGAGAGTGTTCCTCTAACAGCTGCCTGCTGTGTACTGGAAGGTTAATATGTCTGCCTCAGCCTTCTTTTCCTTAGCCATTGCATCTTTCCTCATGTGTTTAGATCTGTGTTTGCTCGCAGTGGTCTCTTCTGAACTCTACCACAGTTTACTCTCCTTTATCTGAAGAACGAGGTTGTCAGAACTGGACACAGTATTACGGTTGAGGCTTGGATAGTGGAAAGACTTGTTCCACATGCCTTTTACAACAGCATGACATGGATGATTAATGTCCAATATGCAATCCACAATTATTCCAGATCCTCCTCTGCATAAGTCCTACCACCTATTTTTAATTTTATTATTATTTTAATATTAATTATTAATCTTTATTTTGTCATGTCACTCTGCACTTGCAGAAAGTACAGCAGAGTTGCCACTGCCTATTGACATAATTTCTATACCCTGTTCTGGGTAGTGTTGTTGACTTGTGAAAGGACACTGGGGATCAGGCCTGGTCGCATGGAGTTTTTCTGTGGGTGAGGTTTGTCAGTGTTGAGCTATTGCCTTTTGCAAGCCCAAAGTTAAAAAGATTATTAGATTTGAAACATAAACATAAGCCATGGGCTAAAATTTGATGTTTTATTTGATGGTAGACAAGTACTTTGGTTTCAGTAGTGGAAGAACCGTACCTTGTGCTTGATCTGTGCCGACATACATCTGTGACTTCTGTGATAATTTCATACAGTCTGTGCAGAGATAAAATCTGCAAAAGTGTTGAACAGAGCCTAGCTATTCTGGCAGTCATTCTTAGAGATTTCTTGTAAGAAATGTTTTGGAATTCCTGAAGCTGGCTTGGAAACCAAAAATGCAGCTACCCTTTATCTTTTTCGTTGCTGGGACTGTACTTTTATTCTCAGTTCTGTTCCAATATATGAGGTAACCAATAGCATAGCCTGAGTAATTTCAGAATCAGTTCTGCCTGTGTCTCCAATAATGATTTTCTCAGTGCTCTTTCATCATTCTGATCTCTGCTTCAACATTTTGAAAATAACACACTACCTGGCTTTACAAATGGTGTTTTTAAATCATCACCAATTAAGCAATGACTGTCTCTAAAGAAGTGTGGATGCCTCTTAACGGATGGTGCAGTGGTACAGGGATACCACACACTCCAGTCTCCAACATTATACTTAGTCTATTATCAGAAAACATTTATTTCTAGCAAATTCATCAGTGCTAAGTTTCATTAAAAATATAATAAGGGAGGTCTGTGTAGGAAGGGTCTGACAATAGCCATGTCCTTTCCTATGCTTCTGTCTTTCCCTCCTTCCCTGCCATTGATTAAAATACCTAGGAAGAGATGAAATCTCCTTCAGCTCTGTATTAATTTGGTTTTGGAAAAACCTCTGTTGGGGAGAAACTCCTTCTTAATATTAATTTCTGCACAGGATATATACTACTAAAAAAATACAGCCCTAACCATCTTAGTTGATGTATTGTATTCTATTCACTGTTAAAAATCCAGAATGTATCAAAGTGCTTCTTTCAGTAAAATGTGTTTTGCAATACTATGGTGTGCAGGAAAGGGTTAACTCTCTTTATCAGTGCTGCTCCCTGCATCCAGGAACACAGCTTTCTAGCAGCCACAGTAAAGAGAGTTAACCCTTTCCTGGCTGAACCCAGCACATATGGTGATTATTTCTTCATACTGTAAGACAACCCCAGTGGTAATGTTCATCAAGCTTTCTTCCTAATCCACTCTTTACCTGGGAGCAGCAAACTGGGACAACAAAAATTTAACAATACAAAGCTCAGAGATTAGATATACATGTTTGTCTTTTGATAGACTGTTACTACACAATGTATTAAATCTATACTTGTGCACTTAGCTTCTTGTAAGTCACCAAGCTACCTTCAGTTACCAGGTTTTTTTAGTTTTATTGGACTACAGAGTGGAATCTGTCCCAAGGGGAATTCATAATTTTATCCACGGTGTTCTGCAGTCTGTTGAAGACAATTGAATATCTGTGATCCTAAATGTAGTTTTTCAAATCACTTACAAACTGGAAAGTGAATTAATGACTTCTTGCATGTGCTTGTTCATAAAAGAGGTGCAGAATCCCCATGCCTTTCAATTAATCAGTAGCAACTTTTACTTTAGGAAATGGGTTTTAGATATGAGCACTTGCTAAAAAAGTGATAGAGGAACGAAGTGTAACAAATTGTTGAAATAGATTACTGAAAAAAACACAGGGAGGTAACTTAATTGTCCTAAACTTTCAAATTAGGTGTCTTAGTGGGGCCTGAGATGTAGAAGTTCTCAGAGATCAGTTTTGAATTTTGTAAAAACCAGGAAGTTTTAGAACTAGTTTTAGAGACAATAAAGTTAATATATCTGTGTTCAGTTCTTGAAAACGTTGCACAGTAACAGTGGATTATGGAGTTTTATATTCAGCCTAAAAAGACCTTAGCTAAGGAGGTGTTCTGCAAACTGTTCTTGTGTTTCTAGAGATATTAAAGTGATTTAGATACTAGGATGGGAAGGGTGGAAATCCTGAATTCTTTTACATACATGTGAAAATTCTAGTTCTGGTATTATTTGTTTGAGCAATTGAGGTATTACTTGTTTAATGAAACAGCTATTTCTACAGCAAATCTCAACCCTTACATGTAATTTCTAGTTAAAGTCAGGCAGGGTGACAATGACAAGCTCACATATGCTTCTTTACAAGAGTGCTGGTCCAGACACCCAGCCAACCTGGGTAAGGATCACCTTAGGGTAAAAATTCTTGGTAGGAATTAGGCAGATCCTAAGGTAGATCTCCCCCCACTTCGGTTAGCACTTGAAATACTTCATCCTTAAAAAAGTACTTCATAGCTTTCATGAAAAGTCTTGAAGGGTGTTTGGATTTGCCTTTGTGTTGAGTGATGGAAAACTCTTGAACTTTCAAAAACATTTTCTAGACAGTTCGACAGTATCTACATGTACAAATAGATGTGACAAGCACAAAGGCTAAGACCCAGATCACACTGTAAATTGAGAGTCTGGAGTTGAATCTGGATATGAATGTCATAACTTGTGAAAATAATAGATGGTATTAGGAAGAGGACTATTCATGCAGAGAAAAAGAGATATGTGGGTATCTTTAGGATTCACATTTTGGCACTGTTATTTTGTAAAAAATCAGAACACTGAGAATGACTTAGACTAACAGTAAAAACTGCAAATCCTCAAAATTCAGTAAGCTGAGACAATTGCAAAAAATCCTCCTCTTCTTTCAGTTGTATGTGATTAAGGTAAAGAACTGCTATGAGCTGAAAATCCACGGGACAGACATTTCTGTAAAGTAGCTCAAAAGTAAAGCAAAGTAAATCCAATAGCAACACAGTATCTGTTGTATAATAAATTGATAAAAAACTTAAAAAGAAGTACTTCTAACATATCTAAGTATTTATTTCAGAAATGTTGACTATTCACTTAATATTTTCAACATCTTGCAGCTCTTAGATTTTTTTATTGTGGAATACTGACTCATTGATTAAGAATAATGTGGGGATTACAGAGAGTTTAAAAGATGCCAGCAGTTTCTATTTTATGTAAACAAAATGTATATATTCAGAGTGTGACCCGTTCAATATTGTCTCTTCAGCAAACAGCTATATTGCTTTTAGGTATAAAAATTAGGATGGGGATAATGATCAGGTAACTTCAGTTAACTTCCTGTAGTTGTCACGATTTTTCACAGCTAATAAAGTCAGTTTGCAATCACATCGTACATCTATTAGCACTCTCAAGTCTGTCTCATTTGGCACTCTGTCTTTGAACACATCCAGCCTGTGTAAGTATTCCCTGTCCTGTTTATCTCCCACTGCTGGCTTTCTCTGTCTAAAACTGTGCTGGTACATGCAGAGGTCTGGGAGCAGATTTTAACACAGATTGAAAAGACATTGAGTCCTTCGGCCTTTCCCATGCCACCTCTCATCAGGTTGTCTCTCTCACTCATGATACCCACCTGAGGAGTCGTCAGAGGGTTGGGTGCAGCAAACCTTCTTAGCTGGAAAACAGGTGCATCTTCCTTAAAATGCTGAGTTGGCAACCACTTACTATGGCTGTTCTCTTCATAGAGCTGGTCCCAGACTGAAGACCTTGGGCATGCTGCCTGATGTCTCACCACTCTTCTCCTTCATTTAGCAGAGCCCTAATCTCTTCTCTAGATGATGGCTGCAGGTGAAGCTGGAGTCACAAACTTCCATCCTGCTGGGAGTTTATGTCCTCTTTCCTCCTGCTGTTGGCAGCACCATCTTCCTCTCCCTTGCCCTGCCAATGTGCCCATTTTTCAATATAATAGATCAATATTTTTTCACTTCATGCTCAACATGCAGCTTTCTCATGTAAGGTCAAAAGGAATAGTAGAAAAGGCCTGATTTAAGAGAGATGAAAGAGAATGGAGGTATGGAATACTCCAGCTAGGTCCCTGATAATTGCTTACTTGCTCTCTCTTACCTGCACAGTAGAGTTACAGAAAATCCCAGTGTCTGGAACTGCTTTATAGCAGATACTTTCACAGTGCAAAATATACAGAAAAGATAGGATAATTTCTAGCTCTGCCATACCAAGGCAACTTTGTGACTTCTCTCTTCTGAGTCCATTCCACTTCAAACTTCACTAGATGCCAAATTTCTGACCTGAGAAACCATGCTGAGGACTGATCTTTGTGAACCTCAAACCAATGCCTGGCTTTGATGTCTTGTCAGAAGGATGTCTGGATGTCCTCAAGGAGTACAAAGAGGACAGATGTGCCAGCTCCATGGTCAAAAGAATAAAAAAAGTAGATGACCATGTTAATATTTAACATGTATGCCACCAGACCTGACTTTTTTTCAAAATTGGTATGTGTTTCTGGTATAGTGTGGATATTTAGGTGAATGAAAGGAGGCAAAAGTCCTGCCTTGAAAATTAATACACTAAAAATTACAAACCACAATGAAGAGAAATTCTTAAATTTTTTTTTCCCTATTAGTTTTCCAGTTTATGATGCTGGAAAGTAGCTGAAAGTATTTAGATTCTTAAAAATTAAAATAATAATTACATGCTTATCACAGAAAATTAATATTTGAACCATATAGAGGTATGAAGGTATTTTTAGCACAGTTTCAAGAAAATGTCTCATTGGTTGAGACTTTTTCAGTATCTTTAATATGAAGATCTGTTTTAAATGAATAGAAAATAGTGAAAGATTATTCTATACTTCAGGTGTTCCATCATTTTCTGAAGGAATGCACTGAGAAATCATTTAACCCATGCAGAAATGTTTTAGTCAGACTGTGCTAATACTATATCATTTGTCAGACCCTAAATCCTGTGCAGGATGAGAGGCTGGTATGAAAATTATTTCAGGTTGTTTTCAGATGAGAATGCTACCTGAGAACATTCACATGCTAAGATGCAAGATAAACTTTGCTGTTTGCTTGTCTTTCAGAGCCGTTGTGGGGTAATTTTGACTCTGTGTTTGTAATTTTTTCCCAACACGGTTAACAGTTCCAGGTCACTTTTTCTGGAATACTTGTTCAAAAAAGTTGTAGCAATATATCCAGGAGAGCTGAAAATGCCCACTCAGAGTCCAATTCTCCTGATATGCATTATCTTTTTTGTTCTTTCCCATACAGGTATTACCTCCTTTTTTTTTGGGCTGGGGCTGAAAATGCAGCTTACTACCTCATTTTGCCCTTCCACTATGAAAACCCCTCACATCTAGCTTTAACATTATGATATTATGACCTGTTGGCTTTGTGCTGTAACTGAGTTGCATGATAAACTGAGTAAGGAAAAGTTATTCAGTCTTTACTTACAACAGAATTGCCAAAGAGGAATCAAATTAAATTAGCAAGTAGCTATGGAAGAACAAAAAGAAGGGCTTTTTCAAAGAACTGTTTCATTAATCCATTTTTTCCTATATGTGGATGAGAAAAGCTGAGGCAGCTTAAGATGCAAAGACACCAACTCATGCAAAACATAATTTATCAGGTGCTATTAAATACAAATATACTTGTTGTGATTCCCTCAGTCACAGGGCACTGTAAGCTGCAGGGGCACCATGGCAGTGTCACTCTGTGTCTCGTATTCTTGGCCTCTGACAGTGGACACTGTGGGAGATAGGGTACAGAAATAGGTATTCCTAGGCTCTTACGCTATAGATCTGTCTTTTTTATTCTTACAGAAAAGGTCATTAATGCTCTCCCTAGAGAAAAAAAGAGAAAACTAGTAAGACAGATGGGTTGAGGAATTAATGATACAAGGTTAAGCATTTCAAGTATTTTGGCATTTGGGATTTTTTATGTGAAAACACAAAACACAGGGAGAAATGAGGCAGTGCTTAGCATTGCTTATTTCTTCAGAGGCACATAGCCCTGAAAATGTACCAGAATGAGAGAGTGATATTAACAGGAAATACAGTGCTTGGTCTTTTCAAGAATGGCATATAGACCTCCCGTATGAGAGGAGAAAAAAAAAGAAAAGAAAGAAATCCCAAAATTTCTATACATTGACATTAAACTGGAAAAATGTGAAAAGTGTCATGACACTTCCTGATCACCACTTAATTTCTCCTACATTTACAGATGGAGCCTAGCAAGGACTATAGAGTCCAACTGTTCTGCAGCTGTTATTCTTCCACAATTCAGTTTTTTGCAACTTCTGCTTCCTGCAAGAACCCAGTTCTGATGTTGATGGGGTGGAGCTTAATTAAGAGCTTCTAATATTCATTTTGAATATTTGGGGTTGAACAGACACTCTTCCACAGCTTCTAGTTTTTTACGTATGAAACTCCTATTCACAATGAAGCATCTGTTCTCATAATGGAAGCATTTTTCACACACATTAGCATTGGGTGTTCCTGTGATCAATTTATAGTGCAGGTCTAAATGCTGTGTTTGGTTCAGGTACCCTAATGACAGTTTGCAAATCTGCTGTTTTTCTTTATGTAAATTATTTAATCTATACAAATATGCTGGTTTAGATGTGGAATAATCAGTGCCTCTAAAGCAAAGCAAGCACCTCTGATTTTGGCACAAAGCACTAGTCATATATTCCACTTATTCCCTGCTACAGTTATAAATGGCAAACGGCAGGCCTTTTAAGAAATTCCCCTGTGGTGCAGCCAGCAGGAGATTGCTGGGTTGTATAACAATCAGATGTGACCAGATGGTGATGAGGCTGGGTACTAAATGCTTTTTAAGGTCTCCTGCTAGGTTTTCTCATTTAAAAGTGGAGAAATCCTGCTTTAAGGCCTCCACGATTTCAAAGACACCTTGCTATGAGGCATACAGAATGTCTATTCTGTCATACGTAACAGCACTTCATGTTTTCAGGCAACGTAGAGAAGGATCATGACTTATTTAGAAAGTCAGTGTATTGCTCATGGAGAGTACCAGCCTGATGGCTCTGGAGGAGAAAAGTTAATTAGATAGGGAACACCTAAAGATCAGATATGGGAAGTAGATGCTATGTACTTTATTTATTGGTGCTTCATTTTTGTCCAGCTGCAAAATGTCACAAATTGGGAGCAAAATATCACAGCTGAAGGAAGGGCACGTAAGGTGGTGCTCAGCTCACATATGGAAGGCCAAGACTGAGGTGTTCCACACCTACAGGTGACCCAGGTGTCTCCGCTCCTGCTGCAGTCACTGGAGCTGAAATCAGTTCAATCAGTGAAGATGAGAGAGCTTGTAATCTCATGAGCTATGTGGGCAGGCACCTCCACTGACTGTCTTGGATAGATCTCCATTGGCAATGATGGGAGCTTAAATACCCATTGAATATTTTAAATAGCTGAATAAATTTAGCTTCTTCCGGAAGCTAAATGTGAGTTTTTAATGACTGAACTGCCTCTCATCCCTCATTCCTTCTCTGTCCTTGCAGGAACAGTTCTGATAGTTTTGGGAACTGCACAGCTCTCATACAAAAACTTCTTGCAAAGCAAACATGGCTGTGAGCTGAGAGTCAAAAGTTTGTCATCTCAGCTCCTTGAGATGGCTGTTGCTGTCTACCGTACTCAGATTCTTTTGGGTTAGGCTCCATAGGATTTTTTTTTTTTTTCAGTATCAGAAGTTAATCAGCTGGTTGAAATGCTACTGTTTATAGAAAGCTTCAGTGTATTTCCTTCTACTGAGTACAAGGTACCTTCAATAATAGAAACATTGTGAGGCTTTTCAAACTATCTATAGAATTGAAGGCTTTTTAAACCCATAAAAAGTTTATTTGCCTTAAGTTAGCACTAGTTTACCTTTACCAAGAACACAAAGATTATCATCTAGTTTGAAGCCCCCTGCCATGGGCAGGGACACCCTCCACTAGACCAGGTTGCTCAAAGCCTCATCTAACCTGGCTTTGAAGACAGGCAGGGATGGGGCATCCACAGCTTCGCTCGGCAACCTGTTCCAGTGCCTCACCACCCTCTCCAAGAAGAACTTCTTCCTGATGTCTAATCTAAACCTCCCCGCTTTCAATTTAAACCCATTACCCCTTGTCCTGTCACTACAGGCCCTTGTAAAAAGTCCCACCCCAGCTTCCTTGTAGGCCCTTTCAGGTACTGGAAGGTGCAATAAGGTCTCCCTGGAGCCTTCTCCAGGCTGAACAAGCCCAACTCTCTCAGCCTGTCCCCATAGCAGAGGTGCTCCAGCCCTCTGAGCATCTTTGTGGCCTCCTCTGGACTCGCTCCAACCAGTCTATATCCTTCTGATGTTGAGGGCTCCACAGCTGGACACAGTACTGCAGGTGGGGTCTCGTGAGAGCAGAGTAGAGGGGGAGAATCCCCTCCCTTGATCTGCTGACCACAATTCTCCTGATACAGCCCAGGATGCGTTTGTCTTTCTGGGCTGCCAGCACACACTGCTGGCTCATGTTCAGCTTTTCATCCACCCGTACCCCCAAGTCCTTCTCCTCAGGGCTGCACTCTATACCTCTCTCTTAAGGTCAAAATTATTAAGAACTGGAGTGTAGGTCTTGCACTATTGGCTTGGCTTTGGGGATTGATACTCCTTTATGTTGCTAGACATATGAGTGCTCACATCTCTGAAAAACAAGCCCTTCCAGAAAGATGAATTACTGTGGTCACCTAGAATACAAATATTTTTCCGCAATCTTTATATGTCTCAGCCTGTTAATTTTTTTCCCAATAACTATGGCACTTTCACATCTGGCTTTGTTACTTTAGGTTATTTTGTAGCTTGACACTGGGTAGGATACTATCTTTTAAGCTTGTGTTTTATATGGGCAGCAACTTATACCCCAAAGGAAATTTTGCTTCTTCATTTAGCAACTCAGTTTTGATGCTAGATTTCTAATGTTATTTTTTAAAGGGAAGAAGCTCATATCCTGTGCTTGCAAGGAATACTATTTCTTGTGTTTGAAATATATTTTGTTTAGTGCAAAAGGTCTTTCTCTCCCTCTGTCTAGTGAGATTGCTCATTGACCTGATGAAGGCTCATCCCCCACACCCTTTATTTCCCCTTGGGAGTTAGTTATACAACAACAGGACATGCACAACCTCTCTTTTCCTGTCTCCCTGTCTTGTTGTGACTCTGGAAGTTCTGATGTAATTTTGGTGAGATTGGTGATTTTTTTGTTGTGACATTAATTTAGTTTTATATTTGCTGTAGCTGTGGCAGTCAGGCTCTGGCCTTTGTTAAGAGCAGAACCTTCAATATCCCCACAAATAATTCATCACAGACGTTTCACTTAAAAATAATTCCTTCCCCTTTAGAGTTGTCATTCTCATGTGTTTCTTACATTCAGAGCTAGTCCTACCACACACACAATTCCCTAATGCCAAAACTCTACTCTGGCAGTTGTCTTTTCATCCTTGTCTCAGTCCAGAGTACCTGAAAACAACACCTGTCACTCTGCGGTTGCTTTTATTATGGCTTTGTTTTGTTGGGTTTGTTTTTGTTTATTTCTGGTTTTGTTTTGGTTTTTATTGTTTGTTTGCTTTGGTTTTGTGGTGGCACCATATTGTTCCAAAAGCTTAATGTCTGCTCTCTTTTTTTTGCCATAATCTCATTTAAGCACTTTTATATTTCATGTGTTGTGAAAATTGCACCAGCTGGTACATCTTCTGAAATGATATGTACTGATTAGAGGACTTGTTGACCGACCAGCCACTGAATAATTACATCCTCAGGTGGGGAAATTGCACCAGACTAAAATGCTCTTCAAAGTGATATTCAGAGAACTTGCTGAATATCACTTTTATGTTTGTTTGTACATATATTTGGTGTGAAAGATTGGTGACTAAGGCTTTAAGGTAAAGCAAAACCAGCTCTTAAGTATTCCAGGGAAGAAAGGAGTTACCAAAATGAGAAATGCTTTTTCTGCCAGAGAGAAGTAATAAATAAAACGGAGCCGTGCACAGTCCTGAAACTGTTCCTGTTGGAAAGAAGTGGTTGTCCGAATCTGTGCAGCTCTGCCATACAAAAAGAGCACTTTGGAAAACAAAAATCTGTTTGGAGGGTTTGTATGAGTATGTTTAATAGAGCTGTTGAATACAAAAAGCTACTTAAGGGCTTATTGTCAGCTAAGAAACAGAAAGACGTATTAATTGGTTGCAGGTAAGTGAGGATATTGTGGTAGTCTTCAATGTTACATGCAGTTTTGCTAAAAAGCTGAAGAGTAAGGCTGAAGAGATTAACCAGAACCTTTAGCAGCAAGTAATGCCTAGTGGAAGTTACTAGTTCAGCTGAAAGGAGCATGGTGAACCAGGCAGGGCGAGGCAGCTTACATTTGCTAATCAACCGTGTGGAAGCCATTTGTACAAAAGAGGAAAGCAAAAAACTGGCCTTAGGAACTGCTTCCCCAAGACAGGACTGGTAAAATTTTTGTTATTTTTGGTATGACATACTATGTTTTTATATACACAGCTAATGCATGAGCTGCTTGTCTACTTTGTTGGTGTTTCTCTTTTCCCTTTTTATTATAATACAGTTTGTTAAGCCAGCTGATTCAGGTTAGATTGGGTACTTGAGTAGCAAAAAGTTTAGTTGAGTTTTTCCAGCACCATGATAGGGCTTTTAATCAATGTCTCATTAACGATTCTTTCAGATTTGAACCTTGTTCCTGCCATTCGATTCTGGAAGAAAGGTTGCAGGTATGCTAATCCAATATTTTTTTTTTTTACTTTAAATTTTGGGATAAAGCCAGCTTTAGGTACATAAATGCCATGCCAAGGATTCTTTCGCAGTACCACCAGAAATCTACTTCTAAAACAACAGTGAAAAGAAATGAAAGGAAATCCTGCTCCACTATCCAAACTCTCAGATAATTGTCAGGACTCTACCAAAGTAGTTCACAATCCCATGCAACACAACAGGCTTGGGGACAAGTGTCTGGAAAATTGCCTGGCAGAAAGGAACCTGGGGGTGTTGGTCAACAGCCAGCTGAATATGAGCCAGCAGAGTGCCCAAGTGGCTAAGGCGGCCAGTGGCATCAGCAACAGTGTGGCCAGCAGGAGTAGAGAGGTGATCGCTCCCCTGTACTCAGCACTGGTGAGGCCGCAGCTCAAATACTGTGTTCAGTTTTGGACCCCTCACTACAAGAAAGACATTGAGCTGCTGAATTGTGTCCAGAGAACTGCAATGAAGCTGAGGAAGGGTCTAGAGCACAAATCCTATGAGGAGCAGCTGAGGGAACTGGTGTTGTTTAGCCTGGAGAAAAGGGGACTCAGGAGAGACCTTATCACTCTCTACAACCACCTGAAAGGAGGTTGCAGAAGAGTGGATGGGTTGGGCTCTTCTCCCAAGTGACAAGTGATAAGACAAGAGGAAATGGCCTCAAGTTGCACCAGGGGAGGTTTAGGCTGGGTATTAGGAAAAAAATCTTCACTGAAAGGGTTGGCAGGCTTTGGAATGGGCTGTCCAGGGAAATGGTTGAGTAACCATCCCTGGAGATATTTAAAACACATGTAGAAGAGGTGCAGAGGGACATGGTTTAATGATGGATTTGGCAGTGCCAGGTGTATGGTTGAACTCAATGATCTTAAAGGTCTTTTCCAACCTAAATGATTCTGATTCTATGGGTTCATAATGCATCTTAAGGTCATGAGATGCAGTCTATTGCTCATCAGTGGCACAAATGAAGGGACTGTTTTGGAGGTGTTCAGATGCTTGGAAAGGCACTTATGTTCGTAGTCCTACATTAAACTTCCAGTGATTTGCATAACCTCTGAATAAGATTCATTTAGCTGAGAGTGAGGAGCTGTGACAAAGTTCAACCACAAAGCCAACATGTGCACCATAGGGATCTCAAATAGTGAGGGCCATGGTGCCAGGTGAGAAATCATGTTTACAGCTGTTGACTGTAAAACTCATCATAGTGAAGCTGAAAAAAAGTAATTTGGGGGGCTCTAGAAGATGCTGAAAGGTGGAATGCCAAGTGTCACCACCAGCTGAGGGAGGAGAGAGAGGCATACCCAAGGTAGGAGAAAATATACAGGACTAGTAACTCTATGTCTATTGCCAGAAGTGAGTGGCCAAGGGGCCTTGCCCGAAGGAGCTCTCTGGAAAACAATACCAGTTGCGGGAATTGAGGGGCGGCTGTGGGTGTAAATACAAGGTGACATCCTGCTTTGAGCACTGGTATATCTTGTGAAGGTCACTGCTTAATTACACTTCATGGAGACTGAGGTTTCAAACACTGATGCTGCTTCAGTTTGAAGAGAAAAGTAGAAGTGTAAAGACATTCCCTTGTCGTAAGGCAATGAAGCTGGGAAGCTTGGCTACCCACAAGCCATTGCAGACTTTTATCACCTGACATGATGCTAAACAATCTGTCAGTGGAAACCCACCCAATTTTTGAAGCTGTTAGCAGATTTCTGTAAAACTGAGCACAGTGCCAGGAATCACTTGGATTTCAGCTAACTTACAAATTCTGCAGAGGGGATGTTTTGATGATAAATTTATCCCAAGAGCTGTTGTTGTGGCTTTAGTTTCTGTATGGATTTAAGATGCAGCCTGATAAACAGTTCATGGCAGTAATCTTATATGTTCTTCTTGGGAAAGTTCCAGAAGACAACACTCAAACAGTCTTATTTTAACAAAGTTCACTCAAATAGTAACAGATCATTAAACACGGAGCAATTTCAGTTAATTAGTCATTGGGAAAACTCAGTTTAGAGTATAACAGGCCACACTTACTGGGATTCTTCATGCAGGAAACCATATTTAGAGCAGTTTAGATACTGGTTTTATCTAAATCCTTCTTATTTATTTTACGGTATCATTTGGAACCAGCTTGGACTTAGTGTATTTTTCTTAAGGAAGCATTTTTTTGAGCTAAAGTTTAAATCTTCATATGTTTTAAATCTTTAATCAGTGAAGACCCAGAGAGCAGATAATTATCTGTTGTGTCTGATTTTATTCATCTTTGGAAAGAGGAAAAATCTCTGTCATCTATTAGTTGCATTGCTGATGAGGAGGCTGAAGATAGGAAAGAAGAATCTTTTCTTTAGTTATTTTTGAGAGAGGCAAAGCTGAGGAGTTGAGGGCTTGTAGGGGAAGGCAATGGGAAAGTGAAATGCAAGTTTCAGGGGATGTGTATGTCATAGTTCATGCAGTGAGACTTTAAAAACAATGCAGAAATTATTCTGGGGCAGAGGTTGCATTTTTGGTATCCAGTATTGAGGAAAAAGAGGTAAATGTAATTTATATTGAATATTTTAAATTGGGGATATCTTAAAAAAAAATGTACTTCCTGTGGCAGACAGAAGAAGCCCTAATAACCTGTAAACCATCAGTTAACAATGACCAATTGCAAAAGTACTGGTGTGTTTGTTATGTTGCATATAGATGCTTCAGCCTGGATAATAATAATAATAACAATAATAATAATAGTAATAATAATTGTGGCATGATAATGACCTGAAGACGTCTAGCTTGTAGAAAGTATGCTGAAGAGACAAAAAGCCACTTATTGGAAGCAAGATACAGATGTTGCAGCTTCTCACAGGGACTCCTGTTGTCCTCACATGTTTGTGCAGTTAAGTGGGAGATTTATCTTGCTCTGCTCAAATCCAAATTGTCTTAATGTTAGTGTTCTCTGGACTTTCAGTGTACATGAGAACAGAGCTAAACCACAAGTTAATCCTCAGAACTGCGAGGCCAATAAACATCCTGCTATAATTTGAAATGTAGTATGTATTTGTGACTGCTAGAATCCAGTTTGTGTAGCATTACTAGGCTGTATGTTTTCCCTGAGTTCAGAAATGAAAAAGAGAAAACTCTAAGGTCAGTGCCTGGAATAATATTTTGAGGCAATGAAACCCCAAGTTGGAATTTAGGTTAACAGCATTGCAAACAGGTGCCCTTGCATTTAATGTGATTTAATATAAATTTCCAGTGGAAAAAAAGATTGCTGTGAATAAAGAAAACAGATTGGTTTTGAATTGAGATAAATATTTGAAAGTTTTAAGGTACGTCTGTGTGTGTTTGCCTCAGTTAGCAGAGGTAGAACATATATTGAAGATTTTAGATGTTCACAATATTGAGAAACATCAGCTGATCCCAGATGGATGTAACAAAATTGTGTATTTCAAAAAAGATTGCATAACTAAAAAATGTTCTGTTCAGAGGTTGGGAACATCTGAGTGAAGGACTTGAACATTGATGTTTCTGAACGACTACCTACAACTATAGGAATATGTTGCCTGATTAAGGACTTAGAATGATCTCTGAAAAAGTCTAAAGGGATCAAAAGTTCAAATACAGGATCTGATAGACTGCTTCAAAAGTTTTGCCCCATGCAGAACTGCAGACACAGCATAGAACAGCTGGTTTGCAAGTGTGTACCGCCAAGGTCTTCATCAGGGTTGAATCCTGAGCATTACATGACTGTGATCTTGGGCAAAGACATTAAATAAGGTCAAAAGGATACTAGACTATCTATGTTTTTGCTCTAAGGTGCTTATTGTCATAATGTCCTGGGTAGTATCTAAAAGTCTCTGTGTCTATCTCCTGGTCCAATTTTGCATTGTTTCTTTTGTCTGCAGTACCCTATAATAAGAACATATATTATAATATCATTATGTATTATAAGTGAAAAAAACCCCATAATGACCAGTAGTTTAAATAACATTTTCTATGCCTGTGTCTGAAAATAAGTGTAGGAATTTCATCACCCTCTGTCTTTCAGGAGCATGTAAATAGTGTTCGCTGTTGGTTTAGGTCAGAAAACTTTTATGGGTTCAGCGTGGAGCCATTCTGAGGGGAAATCTTGAATCTTGTAATGTCAAAGAGGTAGTTAAAATTATTTAGTAAACTTTGTGAAGCTACATTTCATGCATTTAAACAAACTAATCTCTTTACACCTATAAGAAAAAGCAATATGAATTTGGAGACACATTAATCTTTGCAGTTTGTCATGAATAATGCATTTCTTTGTTTCTTTGTTTCTGCATGTTATCTGATAATATACCGTGGAGCATGTTTTACATCTTTGACACATACATCACAGCTTTTATTATGTGCAGAACTTAGTTGGAATTCTTTTTTGGTTTGCCTTTTATTTTATTTTTTTTTAAGTGCATTCCTCATGTGTTTGAGTACAGCCAGTACCTTCCCCTTTTCTCCAGCTTTCCCACTCACCAAGAGCTGTCCCCTACAAATATTACAGCCACATTTTGCACACAGGTAGAAGCTTGAAAGGTAATTAAGCTCTCGAAGCTTTGTGAAAACTGGTAGCCAGGGGAGCAGGAAGTCTCTAGAAGTGGCTCAGCTGAGGGATGGGTTATAGTATGAGCACTTGGGTTACAGGATTCCACAAAAACCTGGGCAGAAAGATCTGATGAGGGGACTACAGCAGGAGTGTGCACTGCTCTATATACCAAGAACAGTAAAGCATAACTGTAGCTACAATCCCCAGTGTATCCAAGGAATGCTATGAACTGATGTCAGATCCTAACATGCAACTAAGATGTAACCAATGTATGCACTAAAGAACCAAGTTTTCAGTGCCAAACTTGGGGCTTACTTGTCCTTCAGCATAGATAGCCTCTGAGATATAAAATTATCTGAGATCTAAATCCATAAGAAACTGGGGTATTTCAGTGGCAGTACTTGTGGAAATACATGTTTTTCTTTTATTTTCTTTTTCTTTTGTTGTATTTAAAAACGACAATATAATTGATCTGGAATGTCCACCATCTTCTAGGTGGACACAGCCATCTGCAGAGCTCTGCTGTGCCACTAATTGAAATTAAAGTTATGGTACATTTTTTTATATTTCCTCTATTCTCCTGCAATAACTGAAAATATTCATATTAAAGTGGAAAAAGGATCACATTTAGGCTGCAATTTTGCTGCTATAATATAAAAGAGGTGTATCAGGAGGGGATGGGGAGAGAAAGAATTAGAGGAACGTGCTGTCACACTCTTCAGGTTTCTTGCTAGGCAGCATCCTCAGTGCTGAACCATACTGGTTTATAACAGCTGAGAAGTAGGCTGTTCGTGCTGTGTCAGGTAGCTCTCTGAGTAACTTCCATCAAGGGGGTGATGTATAAGATGGACTTGAAAAGTCCAAGCTGACAAAGCTGGACTTTTTGTAAAATATGTAATTAAAATTCCAGCAAAACCAGATCCATCTTGTGCTTGTCAAATACTCTGTTTTCATTGTATGGTGAGTATTTTTTGTGTTGACAGAATGCCCACAGAAGAAAACAATAGTTCCTATAACTACAGGAAGAGATAAATCATAGTAGGTTTTTTCTCACATTAAATGAAGCTAATAAACTAATTAGCTTTTTTATTAAGTGATATTGTTAATATTTAGTTAAATAAAGTACCAACGAAGAAATATTTGTCCTTTGACTATAAAAACAAATTATAAAATGCCAGTAGATTAAATGATACAACACTATGAAAAATGATTTTTTCTCACAAATAAATGCATTTTCTCAAAAATACCTGTATTCAATTACCTATAAGGATTCTGATTTTTTTTTCCCTCCCATTGCATCAGGAGAAAAACAGCTCTGCCAGGTCAACAACTGGGGACTGTATTCCATAGATAAATGGGTAGTATATTAAAGCAGAAAAATAGTAGCTCTGTTAAGTTTGGCACCTGAAATATGTAGATTTAGGTAAACCTAAAAGAAATACATTTTCTTTTCTCCTCCTGACTGAAACAGAGGATAAAAAGAAAATCAAAAACTTTCCTCTGGATTTTTTTTTTTAATGAAATGACATTTTTCATAATCTTGACCAGCTGAACTTTTCAGTTTACAGCAATAGTTTTAAGATGGTGAAGTGCATTGGCTCCTTTTTTATGAAGCCGTGCAATATATTGCTTTCTGGTGACTGTTCCACAGAGGGAGAAAATAACTTATTATTGGTTCAGATAACTGAGTTCTCTTGAAATGATGTAGTAGAGGTCAGTGTTTTTGCCACAAAAGCAGTGGGCTCCAGCTCCACAACAAATATTGGGCGGGCGAGTTTTTTCACTCTCAAGTCTATTTGCAACACATGGGTTTCAATAGGCCTCAGATTACTGACTTACATTTTCAGAAAGTCATTCATTCCCCTAAACTCATTCCCTGCCAGTCCCTAAAACAAACAGGTAAAATGAGACCAATGTCCTTGAATTAATTTTCTGACATCCCCAGAGTGACGATTTAAAGTTGATTTTAACATCCTGAGCTTCTCTGTAGGCTTGCTGACTTGAATTGCTTCCCTTGAAATTTCCAAAATCCATGCTTATGTTTTCTTGTTGTTATTGAACAATAAAACTAATACTTTGGGGACTTCTTCAGAAATGACAGAGGTTTTTGTGGCCTGGTGGCTTTTTTTCCCCTTCTCCAAGTCATTTAGCATTTCCAAAAGTACTTTATAGTCTAAAAACTTAGTTATGATTGATTTCATTAACAATGGTGTGCATTCAGCAGTTCCACAAAACAGATCTCAAGTGTCTAAAAAATGAACCTTAAATTCTAAGGAAGACCGTGGTCAAACAAACATTTTTATGATAAATGATTTACTTGGCATCTGTAGTAGACATCTGGGTAGAATGGAGTTATCTAGGACACCATTTTAGCCCCTTAACCTCTTTTGCTTTTCCTTCAGTACATCTTCCATTTCCTGGAATACATGACAAGTATCCTGGAAACAAAAGACTGCTATACGATATGAATTAGTCTTGTTGCCCACAGGGAATCCTTTGGAAAAATAGTGTAGGATATATATTGTGGGTACCGAGGGCAAATGGGAGAGTCTTGCTTTGATTCTGGAACTTCTTAATCATCAGTTTTTATTAGATTTCATTGGCTGTACATCTTGGGGTCTTTGTGAGGTAAAACTACTGTGTTCTCTGGCAAAATGCATGGCAGAGAAAGAGATGTGTTAATAAGGTGGAACCTGCAGAAGGAGCTGCTGAAGTTCACCTAGCTGGTCTTAGTAAGACTGCAAATTTTTTTTTTTTTTTTTGGGGTGGGGGAGTCAGGGAATGGGAGAAGGTTTGAATGAACTTTTGCATTAGAAGAAAAATGCATGTCCTTGATTCAAAGGACAGATTTTGTCTTCACTCTCTTTCAAGTGCCTTCTCCACAGAGGGAAGGCTCTGATGGTTCTCAGTACAATGGGTAGAAAATGTTACTGACTTGAAGTGTTTTGTTCTGTGGAAAAGTTGAGTGAATTTAAACTGAAATAGTAGAAGGGCTGGGGGACTCTGGAATGAGTGTTTATCATTAGTGAAATTGCAAGTAACCAAAATGTGGGTCTCATCCACTCTCAACTTTAAATGGAGTCAGCATTATCACTGAAACCTATTATATGAATGGGAAGAGTGTTAAAACAGCTGACTTAAATAATTTCAATAATTTCCAAATAATACCTCATGCTTATCAGAAATTAATGTTTTTTCTTTTTTTTTAACACAACAGCAGTCCTAGATATGTCAAATGAAAACTCCTCCTAGAGAGGTTCTGATAGTTGTCCCATCTCTGTCAGAGGGGCAAAATCCTAATCAATCAACAGTGGAAGTAAAGTTTGGGCTAGCACTAATAAAGATGAAAGTGAAATTTCAGTGCTGCAAAGGTGTGGTTACATTTACCTTTAAACTTGCGTGCAGCTCCATTTATTTGTCTGAGTGAAGTTGTGCTTGTTTGCAGAATCAAGGCTTAAATCTTCAAAATACATTTTGTTTTTGTGTGACCAACTTCCACATGAATTCCTAAGTGTTGGTTATGTTATGAGTCAGAAGAGGCCAAAAAGTTTTCCCCTCTTGCGAATGCCCTTTTTTTTTTTAAAAAAATCAGATCTACTCAGCCTATTAGTTTTAGGTGGCTGTACAGAGATAAGGAAGTAAGGTACACATAGAAATAAATAAAGAATCTAAATCCAGAAGCTCCCACCATTGCCATTTTTTCCGAAGTCTAAAGTATCTTCTGGAAGAAGATGCAATCTAAGCTGCCAAGATTTTGATGACCTATATATGTAGCCTTGGTGCACAGTGGTATAGTCAAACCTTTGAATGGTCCATTCTCCTAAGCAAAATGTTTACTGTTTCCC
>NW_010255993.1:85080-93125 GCF_000690775.1 Eurypyga helias
AAAAGGTAGGTAGCCTAAGGAAGCAGAATTATTTGGAAGCGTATGTCAACTTTTGAGACGACCAGAAAAAAAACCCTGTATTGCAAACAAAGTCTGTAGTGAGAAGAGACTAATTTTCTTCCTCGTATGTTCCCCTCAGAGGATACAGAGGATTCTTGTTTACCTGTTTGTTTCTAGCCTCTTTTTTTTTTAAATTTTTTATTTTATTCTTTTAAATGGAATATGTGTGCCAGGCTCTACCTGGGGGACTGTGTTTCTGAATGTTTTCCATCCTGTCAGTGAGTGCCTGACTTTCAGCCAAGTTTGACTTTTGAATTTTCTTGTCTGTATGGTAGCAGTTAAACTGCTCATTAATAATTTCATCTTGAAGGGTGACTTGCTGTCTGTCTCTGTGTAATTTTATTTAGAAGATGGAATTCAAAATGTGTACATGTTCCACTGTACCTCTCAGACAACCTGTTTTTTGACACAATAATTGGTGATCATCTGGGTCTTCTCATTCAAATAGATAAAAAAGTCAATTACTGGGAATTTTCAAAATGCTGATCAGTTATAATAGAAGTTTGAATCTTTCAAGTATTTAGGCTGCAGGTACATTGCCAGTGTAATTTTCTCCCACACTGATATGAAGTTAAATCCATGTTTTACAATATGCTTTTTATATAATTGATAACAGTCCACCTGTAATGGCTGAGATTGGCATGACCATCTCCCACTGTCTGGTCTGACTATCTGGTTTATTGTCCAGAAACCGTCCTTCCTTTTTCTTTGATTATTTTGTATGGATGAACATACTCAAATTTTCTGAATAATTTTTGCCTAGCAGTTTGCAATATCCTGCATTCAACCACTGGTATGGATTATAGCTTTTCAGAATCTTGTGTTACCTTCCCAAATTCTTCATCAGTATACACTTGCTTCTAGGAATCTTTCAAGTACTGTATCCACCTTCTATCCATCACTGATGTACAGTAGGTGTTGTGTTGGTTCTCTTACTGAGGTTGCTCTGTCTACTACAATGAAGAACAAATCTGCTTGGCATGGGCTTACTCTAGGAGATGGTGTTAAGAATACATTTATAAGAAAAATGATCAAGCAAGGATGAATATTCCTTACGCAGGTGGTAATCCTTTGGTCATGGCCTTAGAAGTACTCAAAGTTAAGTCAGTAGTACTTCCCAGAGAAGGAGCAACTTAGAGACATTCTATACCTGGGGATTCTCTTGGATATGTTCCTGCAAACACTTTGCTGTGATGAACTGGTCTTTCTCAAGGAAAACACTCCAAAGAGCATTTTCATCAAGGAATTCCCAACTGGCCTAGTACTCAGAGCAATGCAACACTCATGCTCAGATGGAACAAACATATGAGGGATGTTCTCATTAAATTTCACTAGCACTGTGTGATATGACCAGATTTCAGTATCTGAGCTGACAGAGATGATTTAGAGTGCAAATACGCTATTAACATAATTAGATTAGACATACCATGGTGCAATTAGAATCGCCTCTGTCAGACCATTCTTCATTAATAGAACTTGTTCAGAACATACTGTCTGCTTCCTGCTTCTCCTAGACTAATTAGTTACGTGTATGGATGCTTGGATTGCTTAATTATTTTCATTGTTCGCTTAACATCTTGCTGAACTGGGACATACTGTCACTCAGAAAGGGACTGTGGAATTGACCTGGATCCAGGACAGATGGAGTCCAGACATCCTCCAGCCTGACATGACAGGAGAGAAGAGCTTGGAATAGAGCAAACATAAATGGAAGGAGTTAATAGATTTACTGTGAGAAGGGGAAGATATCAACCAATCTGCTGCTTGGAGACAGATCTTGTTGCTTACAAACAGGACTGAGAAATGGATCTGAGATAAAGGAGGAAAGTTATTGGGGTTGGAGGGAAGGAAAAGACATGTTCTGGACAGGACAGGAATCCTTTAATAATTTTTAAAATAACAAATCATCATGCTCTTGTAGTAATCTTCTGATACGACAATTCAAATATCTCCACAAGCTTTGGCTTTCTATGCCTTTAAGTTAAAGCTGTTAATGTAATAGACCTTTTGCCCTGGTTGGGGAACCCCCTCTGCCCGCGCCCCCCACCCCCAAAAAAAAAAAACAAAGCAAAACAAAACACCCAACAAAGAAACCCCAAACCAAAATTTGAAGTCTGTTTAGGGAAGGAACCTCAAACAAATGCATCTTTGGAGATGTCAGTTGAAATGTTTGTTAACCTTCCCTTTAGAAAAAGGCAATTTTGGAATGAAAAATGCCATTTCAAAATAAGAATAAAAGTTGACATTAAATGAAATGTCAAAACAGAATGAGTCAACATTTCTAAAATATATCCTTTTCTCAACAGTCTTCATCTGAAGCTATTTTCCAAATGTGAAATGAAGGCAGTTTCCAGCTCCTTCCATCCAGACTGATGTCATGCTACATTTATTTTATGACCTACTATTTGGCAACAATTTTGGCCAGCACTAGTCTTGCTTTTTGGTGAGAGAGTCTTACAAAATCACTTCTCTCAGTGCTTAGGTGTAGTTCTACCTTCAGGAGAAACCACTTGCTTGTGCATGCTGACCGAACAGAAACAGCACATACTGAAACACAGTGCCCTCAGTCGACAAGGCAGCTGTGTAGTTAAGATGAGCACACTGGAAAGGGATTGCGTTGCAATACCACCAGAATGTATAATTTTTAGTCTTACAAAAAATATTATATGCATATTTTTCTGTTTAGCTGTGGTGAAAATGTTAGCAACACCTTTCATCTCTGTTCAGCTATGCACTGTTATCCCTTCCAATCTCCTCTCTGAACTTTCCAGTAGACAAAAGAGATGGTAGTTCCTTATGGAATTAGAAGAAAAAGAATAGTCTGGTAATATACTTCTGACAGCACCTGCATTCTTGTTGGTTAAAAAAACCCAAACAAAAACATGAATAAATTACCTTGCATTTCTAATATACACCCTTAAAGGCAGAGCCATTAGTTCCTTCAATTTGTTTAATTGTTATTAACTTGTATCAGACTATTTTTCATAAATAAACTTGTATGAACTCTTGATAATCTGGTCTGGTAAAAATTATTAACATCTTGGTAAATACCAGACAAATCAGAGGATCTGTGCAGATTATTTTGCCAGTCAGAATTTCAGTGGTTTAAGAATCTCTTCTTCTACTTAATGTGTCATTTGGAGAAATTTCGTCCTCTTTGAGTAATTCTGACAACTGCATTGATATAAAGGAAATAATAATGATTTTCAATGAGTTTAAAAATTGAAATAATTTTCCCATGATACGCTGAGCAAGGGGATAGCCTGTTCTGTTGTATTCTACATTCAATATATCTCTCAATTCTGTGTAATAAATTGATAAAATTTATGTATTCTTGTAATATAAAAAGATTGATTCATACAGTACTTAAAGGTGGTGAAGAGAGGCAGTTTTAAAAATTCACTAACCAGTTTTATTCAATATATGATTGCTCAAGGACTTTGGGCATGGATATATTCTTTTAACATACCATCATTATTACATTTAGTGGTAAATCAGGAATGACAGTTTGAGATATTGTTCACATTGCTTTTCAGTTCTTCTGTCAATCTGCCAGCTGCAGATGTTCTTACTTTCAAACCTGGCATTTCAGCCCTAATTAGAAGTGCTTGTACTGTTAGTTTGTTCAGAACCCTTCTACAGGCAAGTTGCATGAAGCTCTTGCAGTCCTCTGCTTCGAGTAATTTAATGGGTTCGTGGTTTCATTGCAAAATTTTGAGTGTGAACTGGGAAGTCAAAGTGTTAAGCTCATTTCCTGTAGTGCTTTCCTCTCTCTTTTTTCCACAGTCTCTTCATTTTATTGGACTTGAATATTGGATCTGCCACACTTGAATATGCTATTATTACAGCTACACTATCCAGATGATAAGCAGCTATTTTTCATGCTACTTTTAAAATGAGGTCAATAAATCAATTTCAAAGTGAGTTTTACACAGCTGAGATTTGTTTGTAGCGGTCACCTCAAACAATAAGACATCTTTTATAATATATAGCACATTTAATCCTATATATAATTTATGGGTGTACCAGTTAGTTCATTAGAAGTCTGACTAGAAAGCAAAGGAATGAGAGGCTGACTACACAGAAATACACCTTACTGAAATATTCTCTCTTCATATTCATGGTTTAACTATCCATTGACTAAAATGCATTTTTTTTTTAAAATGAGAGCATGTCCTTAAAGCATAAAAGATGTAGTCACTTTTCTAATTTTCTTTGTTTTACAACAGGGATTGTATTATCCCACACGAGCTGTAGAGCACCCCGTACAATATATTCCTCATTGCAATAGAAATAAATCAGTAGAGATTTTGGAGGGTCCTTGAGCTGATTGTTAGTGACACATCCTTAAAAATAAAATTGACTGTAAATAAGATTTTGGGTAGTTGGCTATAAAACACTACCATTCCAGTGATTGTGATCTCAATTAAGACAGTCAGAGATTTTGAACCGATTCAAGATTTTGTCTGAGAAATGTGTTTAATGTGCTACTTCTTTAATCCTCTAGACAGTCAGAGTTATGAAACTTTATGGAAGAATTTGTCTTCTTTGAAGAACTTAATACTTGGACACCTTTTTGTATTTACAGTGCAGGTATCTGAAATGTTCCTCAGAAAGATGTTGTCTACTTCTAAAATTTTGACAATTTCCTCCAGAAAGAAATAATCTTTATGGACAGTGTCTTGCAAGAAGCTACATCTTTTTTTCCAACAAATCTTTTTAAAAGTACTTTATCTTCCTTCATCATGATTTTAAAATTCCTTTTTTAACCTCCTAATTACTCAAAAAAAGTCAATAACCTTGGATTTCTCACTATAAAATTTTAAAAGAGAACTTCTTATAGCATAAGAATGCGTGCATTTTATTTTCATCTTTGTGGGTTTTTTTTTTTGCTGTCATCATTAGTCTTGCCTGACTACATTTCTGTCCTGAAAATTAATTATACCAAATGCTTTTCTGAAATCAAGCTTACAGTATTATATTCAACAGATTTAGGCTTTAAAAGGTCAGCTTTAAAAGTTCATGCTTAGTAACACTACATACTCAGTTTTGTTTTCAGCACTGGAAGTATGAACACAGAAGAATCATATTAGGAAGCCTTTCTGGGACATACAGGATGCACATATTTCTGGAAGCAATGCTTCCATTATTCTTTGGATGGAGTCTCAGCTGTTTGTCCAGTGAAGTTATTGTGTCTCACTGACTTTCAGCAGAGGATCTCTGTACAGAATGCACACAGTGTACAGGGTTCTGCATTTGAAAGTGTCAGGAAACAGTCCAGCAATTGATTCCTTCTCTGTTTCAGGGCTAAGAGTTTACAGTAGATTCTGCAATTCATTTTCTCCCTTTTGGAAATAGCTGACACCTGTTATCTATTCACTAGCAAATTATTTTTTGCTGATCTTTATAGCTCAGTGAGTTTCAGAGAGTATAGGTTTCCAAATGCAGGAGATAGAAAACGTCTTCTTTCAAAATCTTTTGAAATCTAGAGAACAACATTGTAACTCTACAAATCTTCACCTGTTATAGCATATCCTTCTTCTTACAGAAATAGCCTTCATCAGCACATAACGGAAAAGAGCAAGTTAGTTTCATAGAACAGTACGTGGGAAGTGTCTCAGTTCTTTTCATGTTAAAGATCCAGAGGCTCACATTCCAGTACTGTTGCCTTTAGAATTACTAACAGCCTGGGACTTTTCTAAGCTAGGGAATTGTGTCACTTGAGTTTCAGGCAGCAAGGCTAGAGAACTCAAAGATAAAACTTCAGATACAAAGAGGCAGTGGTAAAGACATACTAACACTTTCCGTTGAATATGCAACATCCAAATGTTTATGCTGTTACGGAGGAAAAAGTATCATAAAGAAAATATTGAACCAAAACAATCATTCTGAATTTAAAAACTGATTAGCTTATAACGCTGAAGAAGTGAAGAAGAATATTGAAGAAGTGGAGAATATTAATGTAGAAGAAATCCATCTCATTTTGGGAGTGAATGGAATTGCAGAATGGTAAATTAGTCTAGCATCAAGTTTGGTGGTGCAGGGTAAGCCAAAGAAAGACTAACAAAGAACTCGCTTTGTTGCTTAAAGTCAAGAATGTCACCCCAGTTTGATTGGTGCTGCGAGTCAAACTAGTTCTTAGTGCTGCCGCAGGAAAATCTTTTCGATATTGCTTTAATAGTCTCCTTGAAAAAACAATTTTTTGTTTTCCCCATGCATATTTTTAAATCCTCTGAGGAATTTAGGACTACTTAACTTTGCCAAATCATCTTTTGTGTAAGTAAGCTTGTTCACAATGTGTAAAATTAACTTTCCACTGGAATAAGAGACAGAATTACAGTGAAGCAAGCATACAGACTTTATTTTCAAAAACATTGACAGTGATATCTCATGTTTTGGCCCTATTTTGTTTTCTCTCTAGAGCCTTCTGCAACCTCTCTGGCAGGCATGGTGCACTGATAAAGCCGTACAGATGGGGTTAAACAATGAAACTGAGAGCCATGGAAAGACAAGACAGTTCTTAGTAGTCCCACTGACCAGCTTGGTCACCATCATCAAGCATCCATAAACTTGTCAGTGATCCTTGCCTGAGCTAGCTAGATCACTATGCAGCAACAAGACGTCTCATTTTCTGACCCCATGTCTGAGCAGTTTGTCTAGCCATTAGTGTGTTGGGATGGACCATGAATGGTCCGTGATGGAGTAGAGTTGGTGGTGCTCTAGAATTAATATAAAATAAAGAGTTAAATGCTGAGACTCTGAGACAGCAATTTGTTAATTAATAGTATTGCTGAAGAAATGTTTAATTGCTTCAACATTCAGGAGAGCAAAATGTACCTGAAGTACCAAGGTATAGCGCAGTGAGTGCACTCATTACCATTGTACTTTGATATATAGATCAAAGACTTGCATCTAGAGATGCAAGATGCCAGCTTTGATATATAGATCAAAGACTTCTTGCATCTAGAGATGCAAGATGCCATTGAAGTCCATACTAAACACCTGCTTGATCATGTGCAACTGACTGTATTATGTGTTTCATGTATTTGAGGAGTGCATTTAAGGACCAAGCTTGCTCAGAGTTTATTGGTATGATGATATGAATAATTGCTATAGTGTTGAAGTCAGCAACATTAGGACTTCTTAGCAGCATCAAAGAAAAGGTTGTATTATAAGAACAGAGAATATCTATGGCTTTACACTTTGTCCATCTACACAATAAAATCAAATCTATGTTGTAATATTACATACATTATTCCCTTCAAAGAAATTGAATTGAGTAGTTTCTGGTATGTATTTACCATATATTTCCCAATGTATTTATCCTGTTTGTGTGAAAAGATGCCCTAGGCATTTTCCAGGTTAAAGAAAAGTTAATGAACATTAAATGTGCCAATAGGTTGCACACCAGTGTGTTACAGTTTCAGCAGTGGTAATTAGGCTAAGTTCAATTACAGGTCTTTTAGAAATTAAAGATGGTATTTCATTTGAGACTTCAGCTAGTTTCAAATTACTCAGGCCCATGCTTTAGGAAAGAAATAGTTAGGTGTTCTTCCTATTCCTCAGTCAAGACTGCAAACAGTTTACTCCCATTGGAGAACTGCTGTCTAAATACCACCCCTGACCTCAGCCTTTCACCAGCTGTAGGGCCCCTCACCTTGCAGCAGGCATGCACCCCTCATTCAGCCAGAGTAAGTTTCTTTCCATGTTGCATTGCTGCCTTTCACTAGGTTTTACCTTTTTCAGCTGCAAATACAGCTTGTCATTTTCTGCCTGGCCAGAAGTGAGGGAGCACAGAGCTGTGGCTCATTCGGTGATGCTCCTGACCAGATACAGATGGTGTGTTTTGGTTCAGGCCCAATGTTCTGCTAGCATTCATAGGCACTGTGGGCAGGGAGAGGACAGAGTGACTGATAGCTTGTGGTGGCACACGTGTGTCGGTCTCCAACTGCCCTCTGTGATGCTTCGCCAATTGGACACTCACA